>NC_138531.1:32800378-33011439 GCF_964234715.1 Podarcis melisellensis
TAATCAGATATGACAAAATGAGAATTATGTAGATTTTTCAGATGAGACTTTGCCAGCCCTATCGTTAGGCAGATTGAGACAATCACCTCATATAGGAAATACTGGGGGCAGAGCCCTCAATTGTTCCTCCTGAGTTTCCCTTCTGTTGGAGAACAAAGCTGTGCTTTTCACAAGTCTTGTCCTGTTCCTCTCAGGTGTACAGTGGTACCTCAGGTTAAGTACTTAATTCATCCTGGAGGTCCGTTCTTAACCTCAAACTGTTCTTAACCTGAAGCACCACTTTAGCTAATGGGGCCTCCTGCTGCTGCCGCGCCGCTGGAGCACGATTTTTGTTTTCATCCTGAAGCAAAGTTCTTAACCTGAGGTACTATTTATGAGTTAGCAGAGTCTGTAACCTGAAGCGTATGTATCCCTAAGTACTACTGTAGTGGAATACATTGTTCCACTGTCACAATTGGAGTGAGATTCTGAACGTGCAATTGGTAAAGGAGTGGGATGAAGAATCCATTTAAAATGGATTTATATACTTGAATCTGATTATTCTAACTGGAACAAACTTTGCTCACAACAAAACATCTATTTTATTAAGCACCTGCATACGTCTGAGCTGCTTGTTCATTGTCAGAGTTTTTAATAAATAAATCCCAACTAATTATATGCAAAAGTATGCATATTAAATGCACACTAGAGCTAAAAGAGTCAAGAGCCATGCTGGACTGTGTTCGCAACACAGTTTTATAACAGTTTTATATGTACAGTGGTACCTGGTTCTCGAACTTAATCCGTTCCAGAAGTCAGTTTGACTTCTGAAATGTTTGAAAACCAAGGCAAGGCTTCCAATTGGTGTAGTGCCCCCGAAAACAATAGCTGACAGCCGCATCAGATGTTTGGCTTCCGAAAAAGGTTCAGTGTTTGAGAACCAAGGCGTTTGAGAACCAAGGTACCACAGTATACATATTTTATCCTTTCAGAAACCTGTACATTTGTACAATAAATGTATATTAGTATGCGAGATTTGTGTATATTTTTAGTGGGACTAGGAGAAAACTCAATTAAGAAATAAAATAGGAATTAGAGAAAAAAAATCCATGTGGATAAGCTCAACTTCAAGAATTTTTTAAAAAACCAATTCCTACATGGGACTTGGCTACATTCATAAAGATAAAGCGCTTTATATGTGTTATAACACTGGGACACCAGATGGCGCTGTGGAGTCCCGTCTTTTGCCAATGAGATTTCCCTGTGTGAAGTTTACAACCCGTTTAACTGAATCGGATTTTTGATGTGTCTAGATGCAGCTCAGGTGAGGCACCGTCTTGTCTTTCCTTTCACACAGCAAAAATGTTGGGCTTTATATTCCCCAATGCGGTTGACTTTAAAAGAGGGATTTCACATTTCATCTTTAGTATAAAACATTCATAGTTATAAATCTGGGCTAGAGATGCTTTGGAGGAGAAACAGCCCATGATCTTGAACAGAATATAAGGATGTCCTGTTACTGAGGCTGCTGTTCAAGCAAATTTTAAACTGTCAGAATAGTCTAGTATAAATTAGATAATTGAGTCTGCTTCTGTTTTTGGTATTGTTGACAAGTTGTTAATATAATGTGGCCTGTCTGTATCTTTGATGATGTCATGGCCTACAGCTTAAACAATTAGTAAAGAAATTCATGCATCTGTATTTGCGTTCAAGGAAGCTCCATAGGCCAAAGTATACAAAATTGTTAGCGGAAATGAAATATTGGCACAAGCACCATTAAAATCCTGCAGTTCTGCTTAAGGTTCATGAATTGCTGTTTTGCATTCCTTGGTATTGTTGTGGACAGTGGGACACTACTAGAAATGACTTGTTGAAACTTTTAGAAAATGTTACTGGCTGTGAGTCATGCCAAGCATTCAAATTTAACAAACAAGGTTGTCATTAGTTGCATCTGAAAAGGTTTGCATTGAGTCTGGCAAATGTTATCGGCATTTATTCTCTAAAGATGGAATGTTCAATTAAATGGGAAAACAAGGTTTACTCAACCAGAGATAAAGTGAAAGGTATTTATTTTATGGCAAAGACTGCCAACTTTTCTGTCTCAGCTGAAAGCTCTCGGGCAGCACCTCTTAACCTAACAGAGTACAATTAAAATGATTTACTATTTATTTTGTGTTCTCGAAGCTACCAGCATGAGTTTGACCAAACTGTGGGAGGCAGTGGAAGACAGGAGTGCCTGGTGTGCTCTGGTCCATGGGATCACAAAGAGTCGGACACGACTAAATGACTTAACAACAACTATTTATTTTAGAATTTGCACAAATCAAGATGGCCAAATGAAATAATAAGAAGAGGGAAATGCAGTAGTTGAGCTTAGTTTGAAGAATTATACCTTGCTGGTCTGGACTGATTGTACAGCCTTGTTTTATGGAACTGTTGTGTAATATACAGATGACATATCTTTTTTTGTTTATTCATTGGGAATTAATTATAGGACTAACTTGAGAAGGCTGAACTGACCGGGGGCTCAAATGGGAAGGGCAGCAGAACTCCTCTGTAAGGCACATTATTAGTCTGAGGCTGAGAATATTAAAGGTTGCAAATTACTGGAACCTGTCACCCCAGTGGTGGTGTATGATTGGCAGGGGGCAATTAGGCAGAGTCTATATGAAAGGATAGCTAGACTGGAAGCTGGTGATTCTTATTCATCTTGTTTTGTATTTATCCACAAAATGGGTTTTCAAAATGTCTTTATGAATATTTGTGTTAAAATGCAAATTCAAGTACATATTTAATCACAAAATATGTATTTATTTTAGCTCAATGTACACATTGATAAACTTGTTTTAACCCAAATATGTATTCTGACCCAAGAAGCATTTCACAAAAGTGTAAGATGCAAAAGGATCCTTATGTTTTGATCGCTCAATTAGTTTGAGAGGTACAAATTAGTTCAGTTTACTTTGAAATGTGAACCAAACAAAATAACCTCCATCTCCTGTTAGACAGCATATGAGGACACAGTTGAGGATGATCAATTTACCATTATGGGAATGAGCCTTGACAAGTCTTCTGCTCATGCCCTTCCCACCGCTGGCAGGGCTGCAAGTAGAAGTTCAGAATACTGTGCTTCCATTTTAGATTAGCTACAGTTTATTGTGTCATTTGAACCCGACAAATTATTGTGAAGTTCAACGATGGTTTGTTGAAACCTTCACGTGAGAGTTTATGAAGTTGGTTTGTTTCAACAAGTCGCAGTTAAGGTGAACTGCAGTCTGAAGAACGTATTAAACTGCAGTTAATCTGAAAAGGAATTAGAAGCATTCCATCTCCTCCTTCCTGCTCCTACAGAGGAGATGGGAATGTGAGAGTGTATGACTCTGAGGCTCATTGTGGCTCATTCTCATAATGCTAAAGCATGGTTTAGTATTATGCCTGAACCAAGACACCCTAAATTATGCCTCATAAAAGCAGCCAAGATTCCAGCAGATAAGCCAGCAAGCCACACATCTCCCAGCATGCAAGCATTTGGAACTTCCCTCATCACACATTGTTGTCTGGGGGAGGAATAATTTCCAGTGACCAGGAGGAACATATGTTTGCTTGCAGAATTGCACGTTTATTAGTATATTCCGTAAGGTAGAAAGGAGAGACGTTATAATCTCATCAGTGCCAGCCAAGTTCATGTGGGTTGGAGCCTGTTTTAAGACAGCTTGGAAGTGGGCTGGCTGCTTTTTATTTGTATTTACCCATTAATTATCAGTGCTCATTTTGAATTGCTCATTACCTAATAGAGTGTGGTAAGTCATATGCCAATCTGGCTTAAGCACCTTGGAAGGATGAATAAACAGAACCTCATCCTGCATTTTTAAAGTGTCATCTACGTAATAACCAAGATGCTTTTTAAAAAATAAAATAAAAAATGATATGATGGCAACTTTAATGGTTGCAAAACCTGAGCGTCTTCAGTTTAATAGCAACTGAGGGATAACTCAGTCTGTAGAGTATGAGACTCTCAATCTCCGGGTTGTGGATTTGAATCTCACATTGGACGAGATCCCTCCATTGCAGGCGGTTGGACTAGATGATTCTCCTGGTCCCTTTCTTGTTGTTGTTTAGTCGTTTACTTGTGTCCGACTCTTCGTGTCCCCATGGACCAGAGCACGCCAGACACTCCTGGCTTCCACTGCCTCCCGCAGTTTGGTCAAATTCATGCTGGTAGCTTCAAGAACACTGTTCAGCCATCTCGTCCTCTGCCGTCCCCTTCTCCTTGTGCCCTCCATCTTTCCCAACATCAGGGTCTTTTCCAGGGAGTCTTCTCTTCTCATGAGGTGGCCAAAGTATTGGAGCCTCAGCTTCACAATCTGTCCTTCCAGTGAGCACTCAGGGCTGATTTCCTTCAGACTGGATAGGTTGGATCTTCTTGCAGTCCATGGGACTCTCAAGAGTCTCCTTCAGCACCATAATTCAAAAGCATCAATTCTTCGGCGATCAGCCTTCTTTATGGTCCAGCTCTCACTTCCATACATCACTACTGGGAAAACCATAGCTTTAACTATACGGACTTTTGTTAGCAAGGTGAGGTCCCTTTCTACAATTATATTATTCTATTATCACAATCTAGCTTTATTGTTAAGACTATCTATTCAACTATCTGTGGCAAAATGCATGGTAATACAAAAGATAAAATGCATGGTAACGCAAAACCCACATCCAGGCATTAATAAAATACAAGAAAGGGCTAGCTCTGTTCCTGTCATTTTCATTCAGACCAGCCCTGTCCACTCCATTCCTGACCTTCTTGAATCTGAAAGGGCTTCTAAGACTAAGTGCCTTTGGCGAAACATGCTTAGAAGCCTCGTGATCCACAGTAATAAGAAAATAAGACCCAGTGCCCCATCTAGTTCAGCACCTCACAATGGCCATTCAGATGCCTATGGGAAACATTCAAGCAGGACCTGAGCACAAAAGCACTTCCTCCCCCTTCTGCAGATTCCAGCAACTGGTATTCAGGAGTCAAAAAAAAAAAACTTTTTCTTCCAGTAGCACCTTAAAGACCAACTAAGTTAGTTCTTGGTATGAGCTTTCGTGTGCATGCACACTTCTTCAGATGAAGTGTGCATGCACACGAAAGCTCATACCAAGAACTAACTTAGTTGGTCTTTAAGGTGCTACTGGAAGAAAAAAAAATTTTGTTTAGACTATGGCAGACCAACACGGCTACCTATCTGTAACTGGTATTCAGGAGAATACTGCCTCCTGTGGTGGAGGGAAGAAAGTGGTTTTCAGACCATCAATAATGCAGGGTTCCTTTTCTCAGGGATGCTTCTAAGGCTGTTCAGCTAAATCTGCTCAGAACGTCCCTTCTGATTTTCCCACTCAACAGGCGTAAAATGAGTGTACATGACACTGTGACCATGTTACCTAGGCCTAATTCCAGAACAGGACTGAGGTGTTTGTTTTACCATAGGACAGCCATTTGAGTCTTTAAAAATCAAAATTTGTTTTTATTGCTGCTTGAAAGAATGACCAAAAACCTGCTTAGATAAAATCAGGCACGTACAAATGATTATGGGTTGTCATTCATTACAGACAATATTGTATTCTGCCTTGGACACAAAAGGAGTACACTCTGTTTTTATTGCTCTTCGGTGGAATGGCACGCTTGATCGATTGTGCTGCTGTTTGCAAGGGGAAGGCAAAACATTTGTTAATAGCAGGGGCTGTTAACTAACATTTGTTAGTAGCAGGGGCTGTGTTTGCCACCCTGTTTGCCTGTTGTTTTTGTTTGTTTCTTTTTTATGCCTTTACTCATCAACCATTTGACCTTGGATAAGTCATTATGTTCCTCATTTTAGACTTCAGAATAATTGGACTAATCATCTGTAATAATTAGGGGAGCCATGAGGCCTGACTAATTATTTGAAAATTGTTTTAGACTTTGCCATAAAGAATTTTACTCATCAGCAGCTCTAAGAATTGTGCTTAGGTGTAGGCAACATTCCATGGCAATATGCTTTGTTTAAAATAAAATAAAAGCAGCCAGCAAGACGTGACATGAAATGGCAAATGGAATACATTCATTCCTTCAGATGATGATGATTGGCGAGGATTCATCATTGATGAATCATTGGCGAGGATGATTTGTTTTACTTATACAAGGAATGTGACCAAATGACCCGACAGAATCATAGTATCATGGAATTGTAGAGTTATAAGGGTCTCTGAGGTTCATCTAGTCCTTCCCCCCTGCAATGCAGCAATCTCAACTAAAGGACTCCTAGTGATTGGCTGTCCACCTATCTGACACTCGTCATAGTTAAGTGGTGCCCTTCCTAGTGGCACCATCATGGCAGGACTTCTAAGACAGAAGTTCAGGGCTCAAGTCGGTTGGAAGGTCTATGAACACAGCAGGGCTGGTTTACCACATTGGGAATATACAGATATTGGGGATATAGGAACCTGCCTTATACATACAGACCATTGGTCCATTTAGCCTAGCATTGTCTACACTGACTGGCAGCAGCTCTTCAGGGTTTTCAGATAATCGGTAGTCTCTAGTGCTAGCTCTATTCAGAGTACTCCAGCCTTGTCTGGAGATTGAACTTGATAAATTTTGCATGCTGTGTAGATGCTTTGCCACTAAGCTATAGCCCTTTCCAAGAGCCCCAGCCCCCCAAAAAACCCACCCAAAATCCAGATAAGCCCAGCTTTTAAAATTATCTAACTGCATTCCTGGGCTCCTTCCAAACAGAAGGACAGATATATTTTATGAATGGGCAGAGATGATCCAGTTCTGTCCCTTTCACATGGATTCACTTTTAAGTCTGTTCTGTCCTGCTTATGTGTGATTTCCCTAATAAATAAATAAACCTGCACATTAGCCTGCATATCAGATGAGCCCTCTTTGAGATCCAGACTTGCCAAATCCCCCTAGCATCCCTAATATAACTCCCTCTGTCTTATAACCATGCACACCTTGACAAAGAAGTATGTGTATGTACCATCTTATCTAACCCAGGGTTTCCCAAATTTGGGTCTCCAGCTGTTTTTGGACTACAGCTCCCATCATCCCTAGCTAGCAGGACCAGCGGTCAGGGATGATGGGAATTGTAGTCCAAAAGCAGCTGGGGACCCAAATTTGGAAAATCTTGATCTAATCGGACCTCAAAAAAGCATAGCAAATGTAACTTGATCTGAGTGATCTGCTCAGGGAACACTGAGCACAGAAACCAAAGTTCCAGCAAATAATTCATGAGCCTATGGCTTAGAGATACATCTGCATAAAATGTTCATTCTACATTTGCAGATACATTTGTAACCATCATCTATATATGGAAAATTCATGAGTGGAAAACTCATCAGTTAACTCCAGGTTTTTTTATATATATATTTTATAATGTGACTAGTTTGCCATCTTTAATTATGCCCGAACATTTTGAAGAAGAGAAAGAGAAGAGATTATAGGCCATCAGTGGCACTTTTGCCCAAGCAAATGATGGGAGCTTTAATAACGATATTAAGGAAACCATTCAGACTCAAGTTGAGCTACAGCAGCTGGTGCAGTAATGTACTTTGCATAAGCCAAGAAATATCATTTTTAATTTGCTTGTCCAGTCAACTGAGACAATGATCACCCCATTTTTATTATAATACGTATTAGAAAATAACTGCGATCAATCTTGTGGTGTACTTGTCTGCCATACATTTAGAAATGCAAGGGGATGTTTTTGTTTTCTCATTAATTGGAAACCATTAATGGGAGGTGAGGAACAAACTCAGACAGCATGGGGCTCCTATCGCATATTTCCTGTACTGGCAGGAACACTGAAACATGTGGCGAGACACAGGCATTTGCAAACAGCATGGTTCTTTCTATCTTCATGGCTGTAGTGTTCAGTAGCTTTGATACCACAACTCTCTTTCTGAAGTACCCTCTAGCCCTACTGCATTTGCCAAGCACACCCCTCGATAAATGGAGAGGGCGTATTGAGTGGCATTAACTGATTTCTCTTCAGTGGGCCTGAAATCCTTCAAGATGTTGTGTAGCAGAGCCTGATGTAGCTATGATCTGTAACAATTGTTCTTCTGATGCCTGCCAAATCCATATAGGATCAGGTCAAGACTTTGTCTACACGAGGCGAAAGACAAAACAACCATACTAGCAGTTAAATCTTACATCAGCACAATGTTCTCCACTGCGTCCATCTTGGCTAGGGGGTCCAATGCAGACTGCAGGGCGCGCACACCTCTATTGGCCAATGCTCTGGAGTTAAACCAGGCTGGGCTAGAAATAGGAACCGGTGCTGGTGAGAAAAGGAAAGGGCAAGAACAGTACCCAAATGGAAGAACACAGAAATAATAACAGAGATAGCCCCGCTATGGGACAGAAGCAAGTCAGTGGCTTAGGACTTGAAGGAAGGAGGAACTTAGTCCGAACCATGGCTCTAGAGCAGTGTTTCCCAACCTTGGGTCTCCAGCTGTTTTTGAACTACAATTCCCATCATCCCTGACCTCTGGTCTTGCTAGCTAGGGATGATGGGAGTTGTAGTCCAAAAACAGCTGGAGGCCCAATGTTGGGAAACACTGCTCTAGAACATGGAATACGGGCCTGTGTGTCAACAATAAATTTTGAAGGGCCTTTTTTTGTTTTGTTACAACATCCCAAATTGTGAGCCTGATTTCTATCTCAGAAGCAGGGAATAGATGGAGTCATCCAATGCAGAGCTGCCCACAGGAATCCCAGAGATAATAATTTCAAAGTGCATTTGGTTTCTTTCCAGTGCGGCTGATATCCATTGAAGCATAGAAACATAGAATTGTATAGAAGGGAACATGAGTGTCATCTAGACCAACCCCCTGCAATGCAGGAATCTTTTGCTCAACGTGGGGCTCAGACCCATGACCCTGAGATTAAGGGTCTCATGCTCTACCAACTGAGCTATGTTGGAGGGTTCAACATATTAATATACTGTACCGTAGCCTAGAGCTGCTGCCCATGTTGTTTTTAGGATTCTAGACATTGCAGCGGAACTGAAGCACACTTCATTGTGTCTTGGAAGTACTGAAACATATAGCAATACGTTGTTAAAACAGCAACACAACATTCATCCCAATCTAGTCAGGGCACCTCAAAACACGTTTATGTGCTTGAATCAGCTTTCTTGATCAGCTCTGTTTAAGCAAAAGGGCATGGTGCAACTAAGAACCCAAATACACATATACCTAGAACAGAGGAATGAATCATGTGCCTTTGCTGCCTTAACAAACAAATGACTGACTACCCAGGCAATGAAAGCTGAGAGTGTAGACAATAACACACACATAGTTAGTTGATGGCAGAAAGTGAGGAGGAATTAAAGAACCTTTTAATGAGGGTGAAAGAGGAGAGCGCAAAATATGGTCTGAAGCTCAACATCAAAAAAACGAAGATCATGGCCACTGGGCCCATCACCTCCTGGCAAATGGAAGGGGAAGAAATGGAGGCAGTGAGAGATTTTACTTTCTTGGGCTCCATGATCACTGCAGATGGTGACAGCAGTCACAAAATTAAAAGACGCCTGCTTCTTGGGAGAAAAGCAATGACAAACCTAGACAGCATCTTAAAAAGCAGAGACATCACCTTGCCAACAAAGGTCCGTATAGTTAAAGCTATGGTTTTCCCAGTAGTGATGTATGGAAGTGATAGCCGGACCATAAAGAAGGCTGATTGCCGAAGAATAGATGCTTTTGAATTATGGTGCTGGAGGAGACTCTTGAGTTCCATGGACTGCAAGAAAATCAAACCTATCCATTCTGAAGGAAATCAGCCCCGAGTGCTCACTGGAAGGACAGATCCTGAAGCTGAGGCTCCAATACTTTGGCCACCTCATGAGAAGAGAAGACTCCCTGGAAAAGACCCTGATGCTGGGAAAGATGGAGGGCACAAGGAGAAGGGGACGACAGAGGACGAGAATGTTGGACAGTATTCTCGAAGCTACCAGCAAGAGTTTGACCAAACTGCGGGAGGCAGCGGAAGACAGGAGTGCCTGGCGTGCTCTGGTCCATGGGGTCACGAAGAGTCGGACACGACTAAACAACTAAACAACAAAAGTTAGTTAGTTATATGAGATTAAAACCAACAAACACTAAAGGTCATGCTATAGCGATAGTTTCAGATGGAGGATCTGAAGCTGTTAGGATGGCTGCACTGCATTCTAAGCCAAATCTGTATGTAAAGACAGATAGGGGTGGAGAGAGAGAATTATGAATGGAGAAAGAGGCTAGAGCCAAGAGAAGCATTTTATATATATAGATTTGCAATGAGTTGTTCCTGTGATCTAATTCTCTCCAGTGATAGACACTGTAGCCTTCAGCAAGTCAGTCCATCTCGCCCATTTCTTAAATGGAGATAAAGTTAAATCATTTCTCAGGAAAGGTTGCAGCAAATTAGGAATGCATCATATTGCCAGCTTTAGCAGCGCAGTGTTTAACGTTGTCGGAGTTCAGAAAATAGCCGCTTGCTCAACGCCAGAATAATATGACTGCATGCTCATTTAATAACTGTTGCATGCAGCGCATACAGTATACTTAAATTGGAATGATACAGGAAGATCAGCATGGCCTCTGTGCATGTATTTGTGTATCATGCAAGGGAGCATGAAGAAATAGTTGGAAAACCATCACTACATCTTGTAAGAGTGAATACTGTAGTGTTATTGTGCAGTGTGAAGGAATACGGTACTTTCTTTTGTCTGCCCCAGCTCTTCCAATATTCAGCTTCATGAGTTCTAGTGTTATGAGAGAAGAGGGAAAAGCTTCTCTCTGTCTACTTTCTGCACACAATGTATCATTTGATAAGTCTCTATCATGTCTCCTCCTACCCTCCTTATCTCCAAACAGACCTTTGGTCTGATTAAATGCTGCAATTTTATCCGTGTATTTTGTTACATGGCTCCTGTTTTATGCTTTAATTTGTTTTTATGTTTTTCATTGTGGAACCATCCTGAGAGGGCCTGAAAGGTGGCATAAATATATGGAAAGTCTGATATGGATTTCTCTTGCTTCCATAGTGTTATGCTCTGTCTGTGTGGAAGACATTATGCCAGCCCAGACTATTAACCTCTCATTAAAATATGACCAACGGGTCTGCGTGGTATAATTCAAATTGCATTAGAGTAAGTGGAAAGCACTGAAATGCTTCAGAACAGGCTATGTGATCATTTCTTTAGCTGGTGAGAGGTGGAACTGACAATTGACTTTGCTTTAGAGGTTCTCTAGAACTCTGCTCACCAGGTAAGGTTGCCATCTTTGTTTGGGCAAAATACAGGACAGGTCTGGCAACATAAAGGGCAGGTTGGGGTGGGGATTGGGGGGCACAGACACTCTCAGGACACCAAATCCTCTCCCGCCTTTGCGGAGGAGGGTTCCCCATATTTGGCCCACCACCACCCAGGTTCCCCATATTTGGGTTCCCCATTGAGGGTTCCCCATATTTGGCCCACCATATTTGGTTCCCCATATTTGGCCCACCACTCACGTGGATGGGCAGGGACCAGGCAGGGGTAGATGGCTGGCTTCCATGGGTGACTTGAGTCGCAGCTCCAGCCTCTTGCCCATGCTGATGTCAGAAAACACTTGAGCACAGAGGAGGAGCGAAGAGGGAAGAGGATAGTTCAGGCCAGGGGCAGAGGGGGCCAAGCAGTGGTAGACCCATATTATGAGTGGCAGCACCAGAGCAAGGGATGGAGAGGAGGTTGCTCTTTCTCCCTTCTCTCTATTGTCACTCACATCAGGTGGGACTCCTTGTCAGCCATACCAACAGCGATGCAACTGCCATTTTGGGCCGGCTGAGCTCAAATATGGGGGACAGGGGACACTTTTGTCCAAAAAATGGGGTGATTCCATTTTTGTTATTTTTTTTAAGGGACGGCTGGCAACCTTGTCACCAGGTGACACCACTCTTCCTGGACTGCACCACTTCAGATTGTAGCTAGGGGGTTGAGTGATTAAATGATACAGGGTTTTATCCAATGGTTACAGGATTGGAAAGCAACTGTTGCAACTCATCTTTCCTTTCATTCCTGTTGTGGGCTCCTTCAAAGTCCCATAGCCTTTCCAGAGGGTTGTGGGAACCTGCTGAACATTGTAGGCACATTTTTTTTTTCTGCCAAATTTCTGCCATGGCCTATTTCCAGTGTTAAAATGCAAACAGCCTATTGGAGTAGAACTGTCTCATCTCTCCGCTGAAAGGTGACACAACCTAAGGGAATAGTTCCTAGCTGAACAAAATAGCAACATTCCACCAAGGCATAAAATGTGCCTATATATCCACCTGGCCCTTCACCAACAACTGATTGCTCTCGAGTTTGGCTTTTGCATTTTTTATTATAGTACCGACAAACACACACACCCCATTGTGACCAATTGCTCTTTGTTACGTTGCCAGAAGTTGCAAAGAAATAGGCTACAAATGAACAGTAGCTGGTGGGGTCTGAATACACAATAGAATTATTTACAGTTGAAGGGTTTTAAGCACCCAGAAAGATTAGGCTCTTTCAGACTCTCTGGCTCAGGCTTTGAGAAACGGAGTGCTCTGTTTTATTCTGGCAGGGCTTGTTCAACAGAGTAAATGGCTCTGTGGGCAGAGAAGCGGCTGGATCCTTGCTCAAATCAAGAAATGTCATGAAGGCTGGCAGACCAGACTCCCCCACTGCTAAAATGCCAGACGAGGAAGGCATAATAACAATTAGCCACCTGAGAGGAACAATGGGGGCGACAAACAAAAAAATTAAAAGCGGGATAAAGAAGCAGGTTGAACATGCCAATTGTAAACTTTACGTAGCTAAATTCTTCCAGGGGGAGCGAGGGAGAGAGAGAAGACACCTTGTTGGAAAATCTGAAGGATTTTTAGTTCAAGGCCAAGGAAGAAAAACACTCTCAAAGAGGTAGCCAGGAAAACACTTACCCAAGGCAATTGTAACTTGCATTTCTGGGTTAGGCAGTGGCAAAAATTCACATTAATTGATTGGTTTCATGGCAATCTCAGATGTTTTTGAGACAAAATGACACAGAGAATAAACATGTTCACAGACGGCTGAAATTGCAGGCCTTATCTAAACCAAAGCAAGAGGGGGAAACAGGAAACTTGAGCCAAGGCAAGTCATTTGAAATGTACAAAAGCAGCATACGATAATTGCCGTTCCAGCTGCTCTCTGCAAGAGTTCAGGTGGAGGAAGGGCCGCGCACAAAGCAAAATAGCGAATGCAGGTAGGAGACCGGCTAACATTACAATTTCATGGAGTTTTGACTCTACAGAATGTTGAAAAGGGTAATCCAAAATTATCATAGGGATGGAGCAACTCGGGTATGAGGAAAGGTTGCAGCAGTGGAGAATTTTTTGTTTAGACAAAAGGCAGGAAAGAGATGACAGGAGTTTTATAAAATCATGCATGGAGATGATGGATAGAGAAAGGTTTTCCTTCCTCTCTCATGCCACTAGAACAGTGCTTCCTAACTTGGGTCTCCTGCTGTTTTTGGGCTACAAATCCCATCATCTCTGATCACTGGTCTTGCTAGCTAGTTATGAGAGTTGCAGTCCAAAAAACAGCCAGAGACCCAAGTTTGGGAAACACTGCACTAGAACATCCAAGGAAGCGGAATGATGGAAAATTCAGGACAGATAACAGAAAGTACATCCCTACACAGTGTGTAGTTAAACTATGGAAGTTGAGTTTGAGACCACGAAGAATACATCCTGAACGCCCTTTCTTGCCTTTGACTTAACCACAGTTGATTGGGCTTTAGCTAATAAAGTCTTCATTTGTAAAAACATTGTATTTGCTCTGCAGTTATTTGCTTTTACCAATCAAAGGATCATACAATGCTTCCCTCCCCCCTTTTTACCAGAAGTTGCTAGTGCTGTGGTTTATTTGTGTCAAAGTGCTGACACTTTGGGTTTAGTTCCTGAAAGCTATCAGAAATGATCTGTCCTTTCATTTCATCAGAGCCAACTTTTTTAAATCCCCTTCCCTCTCTGTACCTGACTCACTACTTTTTATTTACTGGCACTTTACTTTCCTGGGCAGCTTAGTAAGCATTGAAACACTCCACGCGACCACATCAGTTCCAAAGGATATCTCTTACTTGACCTTTATTGAAAGGAAATGTGGCAAATGCGTATTAAGCCAAAATGTATGAGAGACTTTGACGCAGATACGAGATTTTCTCCATTTTTTATATTAAAATTTATTACACACATTATTGATCATTGATCAAAGATACAGCAGGATTAGCTACATGACAACAATCTAATTGCAAACTAAAGTTTAATTCGTGATCTTCTTAGTTACGGAACAAGCATCAACCTTTTTTAAAAACTCCCCTAAATGGCAACAGCCTATTTGCTTCTATTATTGTTGTTGTTGTTGTTAAAAACCATAATTTTATTAATCTAGATTTCTAAGATAGCCTACAAAAGAGAACCATAAAACAAATATAAAACAGATCAAAAACACCAGAAACAAAGCAGTTATCATAGCAACAGTAAAAATACAAAAAAGTAGATATAAAATCAGCTAAAATCCTGGACAATCTTTTTTTTTTGGGGGGGGATATCTAAAACGTGGCTCTCCAGGCAACCCAATCAGGTGGTGGCATATAAATAATAGTAATTATTATTAAGAAAGCCTACAGAGTGGCTTGAAATGTAGAGAAGGACCCCTGGTGCTAAACTTAACAGATAGGTAGGTTCCTTTAAAAACAAGAGGAAAGGGGGAAAACTAACGTTTTCAATGAACAGACACCTCTGTGATGATGATAGCATTAAAATATCCTGTTCTTCTTCAATAAAAAAGAAAAAGGGAGACCAGAATGTATCAAAGGTATCTTTTTTTGAGATGCCCTTAATTAGTCACCGATGGTGTGTGAGGGGTTCTGAAAGAGCAATACAGTGGTACCTTGGGTTACATACGCTTCAGGTTACAGACTCCGCTAACCCAGAAATAGTACCTCAGGTTAAGAACTTTGCTTCAGGATGAGAACAGAAATTGTGCTCCGGCGGTGCGGCGCACTTTAGGCCCCATTACCTAAAGTGGTGTTTCAGGTTAAGAACAGTTTCAGGTTAAGAACGGACCTCCGGAATGAATTAAGCACTTAACCCGAGGTACCACTGTACTCCAGATATTATTAACCCAAGGCTCTATTGGTATATTAGAGGTTACCTTCCATCGCTGGGCAACAACTAGTCTAGCTGCTGTGAACAGGAAGGAAAAGAATTATTTAGATTTAAGGGTAGAGTTTGGGGCCAAAGCTAGTGATAATAAAGCAAGTGTCAAATTAGGAGAGAGATCTTGTTTGGTAACTTTGGAGGACAGATGAAAAACTTTTTGCCAAAAGTACACTCCCACCAAACATTAAAGTAGGAACATCGTTTTCCGCATAATGGTGAGCTTGAAGGATTTATCTTTACAACGGCATATTTGCAACTGAGAGTGAATATCCCAGATAAATGAAAGTATTGCAAACAGCCGCCATGGATCAGTGAAGAAGGAAAAAAGTGACTTTCAATGGGAAACAGTGATAAGCAATCGCCTGGATATGTGATAAGTAGCAACCAGATCAACCGGGTCAGTAGAGCAAACAATATGCACATTGATCCTAGGATTTAGTCTTTCAGTACTGTAGCAACAGAATTATGGAAAACTAGCATTTCAAATATTTTCACTATGGCTATACATGCCAATGATTTGCTGTGGAACCATGGGTTCTGAGGTATGCAGGGAACTTTCCCACTAACAAGTATTTCTCCATTTACTTTGTGCACTGATCAACAGTGCACTGATCAACAGGAATGAAACACTCGACATACACAAGGCCTCTCTGTGTGTATCAGAGCACATGACAGAATCACTGAAGGTTGGTTTACATCTGGGATTGGCTTGTTGTTGTTGTTTAGTCGTTTAGTCATGTCCGACTCTTCGTGACCCCATGGACCAGAGCACACCAGGCACTCCTGTCTTCCACTGCCTCCTGCAGCTTGGTCAAACTCTTGCTGGTAGCTTCGAGAACACTATCCAACCATCTCATCCTCTGTCATCCCCTTCTCCTTGTGCCCTCCATCTTTCCCAAAATCAGGGTCTTTTCCAGGGAGTCTTCTCTTCTCATGAGGTGGCCATAGCATTGGAACCTCAGCTTCATGATCTGTCCTTCCAGTGAGCACTCAGGGCTGATTTCCTTCAGACTGGATAGGTTTGATCTTCTTGCAGCCCATGGGACTCTCAAGAGTCTCCTCCGGCACCAGAATTCAAAAGCATCAATTCTTCGGCGGTCAGCCTTCTTTATGGTCCAGCTTTCACTTCCATACATCACTACTGGGAAAACCATAGCTTTAACTATACGGACATTTGTTGGCAAGGTGATATCTCTGCTTTTAAAGATGCTGTCCAGGTTTGTCATTGCTTTTCTCCCAAGAAGCAGGCGTCTTTAAATTTCGTGACTGCTGTCACCATCTGCAGTGATTATAGAGCCCAAGAAAGTAAAATGCACGGCATAGCTCATAGCTTCTCTGAGTTATTCAAGCCCCTTCGCCATGGCAAGGCAGTGATCCATGAAGGGGGGGATTGGCTACGGAGATCAAATAGTGCCCGTCACCACCCAACCTGACCATGTCCTTTGTAATCCCCCTTGGACAAAGGCTGTTCTAGTACCAGAAACAGATAGGTAGCCGTGTTGGTCTGCCATAGTCAAAACCAAAAAATTCCTTCCAGTAGCACCTTAAAGACCAACTAAGTTAGTTCTTGGTATGAGCTTTCGTGTGCATGCACACTTCTTCAGATACACAGTATCAGATACACAGTGTGTATCTGAAGAAGTGTGCATGCACACGAAAGCTCATACCAAGAACTAACTTAGTTGGTCTTTAAGGTGCTACTGGAAGGAATTTTTTGGTTTTGACTAGTACCAGAAGCCAGTTCCCCCTTCTCCCTCTGCCCATGTACTTTCTACTTTTCTCCAAATTTGCTCTGTAGAGTCAGAAGAACTTCCCAGAGCAGTTGGGGGAGAAGCAGGGAGATCATTTCATCTGGCAAGCTTTAATGCTTGCACCAACAGAGTGACCTTTTCCAGCTATTAAGGCAGTATTCCAAAAAACGTATTTAAGCTTGCTGAAGTTGAAGCATAATAATGTCAACATAGGCAAAATGCTGGGCAGAGGCGAATTTAGGGGAGCACAACCAATTCGCCCGCACTAGGCGCTGAGCCAAGAGGGTGCTGCAGGGGGCACTGCAACAATGACAAACAACAGAAGGCAAGAGGTGGGGGCTCCAAATTTTGTTGTTGCACAGGGCACTGCTGCAATTGTAAAGCTCAAAGTCTGCCAGTGTGCTGGGGAGCAGGAGCAGGGAGTCTTTGCACAAATCTGTTTCTTTTCTTTTGATATGACTTTTGCAGGTTTCAAGTGCCTGACAGCTTTACATTCAGAATAAGATTCCCCCCCCCTTTTTTTTTGTATCTGACTATTTACAGATACTGATGCTTAGATCGGTTAGGGTCATACATATGATTCTCGCAGCACAGTGGAGGGCATTAAAGCATTTAAGCAATTGCGGTGCGAAGGCATGGGAGAGCAGCTGTGTGCTCTTTGATGGAGTCTTGACTCTACTGTGAGGCAGGTGCAGAAGGCAAAGGAATTCAAAATGCTGCTGCTTTCCTTCAAAGTGAGACTTCATGCTTTCGCAAGGAAACAGCAGAGATCATAGCCGCTCCACCACATATGAAATAGACACTGTCAATGTTGTCTGCAGCTGCAATGCCTGTAGAGATACTGATGATTTCTGGAAGTCCAGATATTCGTTGCACTTCGCCTTGTGGGTGAAGCACCAGTAAAGTTCCTCTTAATTTTCAGTCCCCTGCTTTGCCTGTTTCATATAATACTGCAGAGGTACAGTTGCCACTTTCTCATGAGTAGCTCCCACATTGTTTGCTAATGTCTAAATAAGAGAATCTCAAGGAATGGGCAGAAGATGGGGGAAGTTTCCAAATCAGTGTTGCTGGTAGCCAGGAGATCTTCCTGCTTTTCCAAGTTGAATTAGATGAGACAGTTTTCCGTCGCAGCAATTTTCATGATGGGATGTTGGTTTATTTATGGCTTTTATACCCTGCCCTTCAGCCAAAAAGGCTCTCAGAGCACCTTACAAAACACCAGTCTTAAGACAGTCTCTTTCAGGATTGCATTCTAAAGGGAAAGGATACACAAGGAAAAGGGAATTGGAGGAAGGAGAAAAGAGAAGGGTGAAGCACAAATTCTTAAAGTTGGAGTAAGGGATGTTGGAGAATTCCAAAATAAACAGGAATGACATTCATGTATTCGTCCCATGCCTGGAACAGAGATCAATCCAGTGAATATGATCAGAATTGGCTATTGTTGTTTTCAATTCACAAACAAAACATAGCTGGTGACTTTTTCTTATTTGTATTGCATTTCCTTTGCACTGAAATGAATGGGGTAGAATAACATAATAATACATAAATAATTATGCAAAGTTATGTATAAAATTATGCATAAAATGATACAGTCAGATAGATAGATAGATATATCTACTGGCATAATCATGGCGAAGCAATGCAACGTTCCTGGGACTTTGAGAATGCAGTTTCCCAAATGGAATAAAGGGAAAAAATAAGGTTATTGTGGACCAGAGTGTCTTAACACCTCAGTCCAGTTCCTTATAGTTTTGTTTGTCTAGTTTTTATGGAATATCTGAACCTGAACCGACTGGTCTGGTTAACTTAAGAAATACACATTATATTGTCGCAATGATTCAGGCACTATTTGTCATGGTAGAGTTCAAAAGGCCATATTACCTTATGGGTGCAAATCACCAAGAAGAAAGATGCAGCACCTCACCATGGATTTTCTTTGAGACTTTCAAGCCCCCCTCTTTCACTCTGAGATTCCAGCAGGACTTTTCTGAATATCACAGGTTCCTGCTAGACAGGCCACTTGATTAGATCCTGGAAGCTCTGTTTTCATAAACACACCCAGAAGATATGAATGAAAAGTCCCTGGTCCAGCAGGAGTCCAGCAAGACACAGCTGGTGATTACCATCTTGCCACAGCAGGACAAGAGAGTGAACTTTGATAGGGAAAACATTTCCAGGGAAACTGCCAACTGGCACGTGCTGTTCAAACTACAAAAGCACTTCCTACAAGAATGAAGTCTTCGCAGATCTCTAGTTTGTTTTCTGCCCTGCTGTATTATTGGAAAACATTCACCCACCGAGTGCAGGGATTTTTTTCTTTTTGATGGAAGATATGCCTAAATGGAACAAGGGGAGTACTGGGGCATTCAGCACCTGATGCTCTAGCAGTTGGTGCCCACTGTGAAATGATGGGACACCAAAAGACCTCCTTGTTGACTCAAACCGTGAAAATACTACATATCCTTTTAGATGCCAGACTGAAGACAGAGATAACTCGTGGAAAGTCATCAATCATTTGCTGACTTGTTGAGTTATTTTCTGATACCTGAAGTTCCTAAAAGGTGTATAACATCTTCTGTTTGGGTCATGCTTCAAAAGCCTTTAGTCTCAACCAGCAAAATGAGGGCCCTCTTTGACTGTTAGTGTTTACAGTAAATAAACCTTTCTCCTAACTTGACTCTTCCTTCCTCCATGTACCTCTGTTCTCATCTTTGTCCTCCTCTTAAGCAAATTTAACAGCAAAAAATGATGATAGGGAGCTCACCCCATTGTGGGGATTCGAACTGCCAACCTTCTGATTGGCAAGTCCTAGGCTCTGTGGTTTAACCAACAGCGCCACTTTGTAAAGTAGCTGTCTCCAACTTGATGCCCTCAAGATGTTTTGGACTGGAGCTCTTATCAGGTCCAGCAAGCATGAAGTCACAGTCCAAAACATCTTGAGGGCACCAGGTTGGTGAAGGCGGTTGCAAAGCAATGCAGGAACTGGATTGAAAATAAGGACTGCGTAACTGCCAATCTGCAATGCTGCTGTTCCAATTGGACAGCAGACTTCTGCTAGGGCAACAGAACTTCTCGCTCTTATTTCATACAGCTTGCACTGCACCTCAACATTTGTAGCAGATTTTAAAGGAGGGGGAGTGGGGAGCAGAGGGGAAGTGGAAGCCCCCCTTTATGAGTGGAGCACCCCTTTCGCAATGACTGGAGAATGTGCAAAATTTTGTCAATATATGCACATCCTCCAAGGCCTGTTGGAGATTTTGCACAATGACTGCAGGATGTACAAAATTCAGTTGATACATGCATATTTCCCAAGGCCTGTTGGAGATTATGTATATTGACCAGGCAATGTGCACAATTCCCTCTTCTTAAATGGATTGTCTCTATGAGGCCTGGTGAATGTGCACAGTGTCCAGTTTTTATGCACATTGACTGATCCGCTTACATCCCCCTTAACATACACACACAATCTGAAGGAATGTTTAAAAATAAATCATTTGGAAAGGCAGAGTCAGTATTTTTCAATCTAAGTAGCCGTGGTTTGTGGGTGGGTGCTAGAAGTGTTGTACACAGCCTTGAAAACTGATTTTAAGAGGAACACATATTTGTGTGCATTTTCTAGAGTGTTAAAAGGCATATGAGGTATGAAATTGCTAAAAACAATTACAGACAATAGAGAATTCATTTATTTGGAAAGCAGCAGTGGCAGAAAATTGCATATGTCATGGACTATAATGAAGTGAAGTCCAAACAGTAATTTTGGATGATAGAATGCCATAAATATATGTAAAGTACAGAAAACATACAGCCGGTGCTGAAGATTATTCAGGGTTTTGTTTGTTTGTTTTTAAGGGAAAGGAAGCAAAAAAAGCTTCCAGGTTGATACTTCTTTAACCTAGATGACCAAGTCAAAATTTGCCAACTAGAACTCATAAAACTTTTGCTATGGAATGTCTCAAATAAAATAAGTTTTAAATATATATTTTTTCAGTCAACATTCCATTTTTGGATTTAAGT
The DNA here is from genome assembly GCF_964234715.1 of Podarcis melisellensis. NCBI lineage: Eukaryota > Metazoa > Chordata > Lepidosauria > Squamata > Lacertidae > Podarcis > Podarcis melisellensis. The sequence goes on from NC_138531.1 coordinate 32,821,331, forward strand.
TCAAAATGATGGGTATTAAAGTAGCAGTGTGGTCTTTAAGATAAAGCACCCTTTTATTGTGTACTTAATTTTGCTCTTTACTACAATGAAATCAATTTTTGCTAGACATATCTCAATGCCAAGATTAATTCGATTCCTGGCCTAATTGTGCCTGAGGGAAAAACAATGCTTTGTTTTGCTGATTGCAACAGTTGCGCAGACAGAATGATGTATCATCTTCATAAACTTCACACAAGAAGTTACTTCGATTTCCGCTGAGAGTCTCCAAACAATAAATGAACTAATGTTCTTCACCAACATTTATCTGAAATCAAGATAAACCTGAATATTACCAGTTACTGATTGAGCTTAAGCAAAGATTAGTGTCCAGGATTCTTCAGTTCCATTCTTCAGTAGTTAACACACAAAAACATATGCACAAAGTTCAAGATTCCTTGACTCTTCCACACCAAAGGTCAATCCATACTCCCAAAATCTACCATGTTTAAGTCCCATTTAGTTAAATGGAAGAAAGGTGAGGGTCTTTTAATTCTGAGTCAATGGGACTTGGTGGTGATGTATTTTTGTGGGATTGTCTTCACAATTCAATCTGTTACTACCAGCCCAAACTGTGTTTTTCAATTCTCTTGCCATGTTGTTAACTCAGTCTGATGCCTTATTTCACAACAAATGAAGCTTTAGTCTCACCATCTCCTACCTAGCTCAATCCACTTTTGGATGCTTTCCTTTAAAACTAGAAAATAAAATATCTTGACACATATTACTGTGCTCAAAAGGTGGTTACACACTGTGACTGATTTCACATAAAATAGGACAGCTGCATATTCCTGTATTGCAGTGGTTTGGACTAGATCAACCTGACGGTCCCTTCCGACTCTGGAATTCTATGATTCTATGTGCAGAGTTTTCTAAGTATGAAAAGCGCAGTGTAATTTATTCCTGTTACACCCCTATTTATATACAAAATAAAATGGAGTCTTGTTAAAAAAATAAAAATAATTCTAGGGAAATGGCCGTTTTCTATTATTTAGAAGCCAAAACATCTGGCACATTGAATTCTGTGGCAGTTTGCATTTCCCTTGTCTTGACAGGAAACTACAGTGGTACCTCACATTACAGACGCTTCAGGTTACAGACTCCACTAACCCAGAAATATTACTTCAGGTTAAGAACTTTGCTTCAGGATGAGAACAGAAATCGCGCAGCAGCAGCATGGCGGCAGCAAGAGGCTCCATTAGCTAAAGTGGTTTATTGGGTTAAGAACAGTTTCAGGTTAAGAAGGGACCTCCGGAACGAATTAAGTTCTTAACCCGAGGTACCACTGTACTACTATGGAAGGTTGTGTAATGAAAAGACTTGAGGTCTTCTCAAACACAAAGCATACTGGTGCTCTCTCTTAGAAAGTTGCAGCCTCTTATCACAGATAAAAAAAGAGACATGCTTGAGCTCTTGGCGGAGAGAGAGACATAAACAAACAGGAGTCTGTATTTTGAAGCACAGGTTGAGAGCTGGAAAAACAGCTATAAGCAGCAAATGCCTTAATTTTCAAGGGCTTTTCCATTCTCCTTTTGTGGTAGGCACACTTGTTAATTGTGTTTCACCCTCCCGAAACCCAAATCCTTCCTAAGCTCTTTAGCCCTCTTTCAAGTTTTGCAAATTGAGCATCAGCCTGTAATGGACTATATCCCCCCCCCCCTCACAAATTAGGATGTGTGAGTCACCAAAGCAAAAACCTCTGACCCCTTTAACAAATCCCCCAGCACAAAGAAACCTATTCAGACAGATCAGTTGCTTTTAATAAGCTTCGAAACAATGGAACTCTCCTCCTGAAACTCTTTACAATAATGGAGTGATGAGATTCTTCCTCAGGCAAATTTCATTTCCCTCTTTCCACACAAAAAATACAGTCTTCCCCCTCTATCTCACTTTTTTGCCCCTCCCCCATGACTATTTGGCATTGCTTTCTTGATGAGAAAATCCTAACTAATTGTTCTCAGTAAAGTCTTGTTGTCCTTATAGCCTCTTCTAAAACACAGGTTACTTCCACACTACCCATTTTCTCTGAAATACATTTTAACCAATTCTTGCGGAGAATCTAGACCCAGGCCTAAGCCATTGCATTCTGGTGTATCTCCTGCCCCCCTTGAAAGTCTACTTGATAGCCATTTTTCAGACTCTAAGTGAATCAGCTTGTAAAGTATGGTCTGGAAAAACACACTCAAACAGTGGTGATTAAGTGGTAATCAATTAGGTGAAATAAATGAACAAATAGCTAAAATATTGGTGCACCTGGTCACCTGATTTGTGGCTTGTGGGTCAGGTAGTGAAATGGTTGTTGATGCCTCATCTTCTGCATTGCTTGTCCTGCATTTCCTGATTGCACAAACATCACTATGAATTCGGCTACATTAGTAAAGAAAAAGTGCTTTATACAGTGATACCTTGGTTTTCGAACTTAAACTTGACTCCGGAAACCGTTCAAAAACCAAGGTGTGGCTTCCGATTGGCTGCAGGAGCTTCCTGCACTCAAGCGGAAGCCGTGTTGGACGTTCGGCTTCCGAACAACGTTTGCAAACCGGAACACTTACTTCTGGGTTTGCGGTGTTTGTGAGCCAAAATGTACGTGTACCAAGGCGCTCAAGAATCCAAGTACGACTATATGCGTTATAACACTGTGACACCAGGTGGCGCTGGGGAGTCCCGTCTTTCGCCAATGTGATTTCCCATTATGAAGTTTACCTGGTGTTTGCCTGAAATGCTTTTGTGATGTGTCTAGATCCAGCCTCTGTCCAATGTCGCAGTTTCCTCTCCCATAGCTACAGTTTTGCCTTTTTCCTCTTTAAGTCCAATTTAGTTTTGTTTTTTACTAGAACTCAGGAGCTCTAATAATAAACAACATTTTAAATTGTTGCTTGGTAGGGTTGCTTGATCTGGAAAGGGAAATGAGTAGTAATTTAAGGGGCTGGTTTCTGTAATGTCAGTGCCCTGGAGATGCTGTAGGTGTTTTAAATGCACAGTGACCTTTGGTGATTGAAGACTACAGTCTTTAACACAATTTCTATAACCAAATGGGACTTAACAGCCAAGCGAATGTGCCTAGCATCTTGAGTACTGTGAGACAGTTATCGGTAATACAGTGCTACATTAAGTGATCTGCAGGACCAAAGTTTTAATTCTGCTGCCAGGTTCATTAAGAAGAACAATGCTCCTTGGGATGGGATGTCCGAGTGTCTCCTGGATTTTGGGGAAATAATTATGAAATTATTCCCTGTTCAAGGATTTTATTGCATTTTTAAAAATAGCACCAGGGGAATTCTGCCTACTGAAGTTAGACAGGCACCAGCCATCTTACGTTTTTGATGCTTGCTCAACCCTTTTCTGTTTACTCAAGAATTTTGAGGATGCTGATACTGACTATGGTAGCCACTGCTCTTTGTGCATTCTGTTGAGCTGAATTTATTGTATTTTATATCGTACTGCTCATGCTGCTTTGCCAAGCCCACCTATTTCTTTGCCATCTATCTCCCCCCCCCCACACACACACCTGACCAACCCCCTCCCTTTACCACTCACCCACACCCTCACCCCCATAACTACAGCATGATGACAGCCTTACGTTTTATGTATATAGGAAGTTGGGGGGGGTTGCCTATAGAGCTTTGAGATTTTTTTCTAAATATCAAGTGGTTCATAAGCAGCCTAAATAAACTAATTAATTAATTTCATGAATTATTAACTCCCTCTCCAATATAGCCACTGAATGCTGGACACTTGGTTTATTCAATGCACTTGCCCCTCATAGAAATTAAACTCCATGCAAGGAGAGCAGAGCAGGGCTGTCTCTCCATCAAACCCTGGCACCCCACCATGGCCTCCATCTAAGATTTTCATACCTTAGTTTGAAGGGAGAGTCAATGCATGTTCAGCTGACAACACATAGGATCTCCCCCGCTATTGTTTCAGGCTCCCAGTTCACATGAAAGGCCCCCTAGGCAGATTCATTCATTCCACAGAGTTTCCTGCTTCTGTTCCATGCATGAAGACTTGGGGGTGGAGATGTCAGGGATGAGGACATGGGGGCAGGCGTGGCAAATGTGGCCCTCTTCCCCACTCCCTCCACCATGGAGCCTCTTCTCACGAGGAACTGCATGGATATGAGTCATCCTTTGCCTGCTTGAAGTTCGGAGGAAAGAAGGGAGAAGTCTTGTGGAATGAAATCAATTTGTGGAGGTGACTAAGTTAAAATCTTAGTGAAGTTGAAAGCTGCAGTGGATTGCGAGTCAACTGAAGACAACAGTTGATGGGGAAACTCCTCTCTTTTTAGCAGCACACTTTGCAGCAACTGCTTTTCCTCCAGTCGATTAGCCTGGGTGCATAGATGTACACTTCAAAGACAACCCCCCACATTTCAAAGGATGCTTTTGAACTTGTATAAAGTGTAAGCTATTAAAGCGAAAGCTATAAACATACCATTTAACGAAGCTGTAATGGCATTATACCTTGATGCTTTTCACATTCTGCACACCTACATTTCACCTCGATGCTATAAGCATTTCACTCTGGAAGCCTCCTTTTAGTGTGTTAATAATTACTTTTATGTAAGGGGGAAAGATTTCCCTGATTGCAATAAAGCAACATAAAGAGCCTAAAGTGGATACCGTTTGAATGCACATCATAGCACAAAACAATGGTCCTAATGAATTGGGTTATTTTGGGAAGGCTATCCCTTTCTATAAAGTATATAATGTTAACTTAATTAGTAGTTGTTTTTAATGGAAAATTATGTGTCAATTAGACGAAGCTTGTCAGTCTCTTGAATACGGCAATTGCTCTAAGAAGTAACAACCAAAGATGAATGAGTTTTAAATGCCAGTTTCAGGGCAATAGGGCTGCCTGCCTTCAGACTGCAGTGAGACATGGCTAATTAAAAGTTATCTGAACTTTGCACACAATTGTTTATGAGTTAGCAAACTAGAAAAAATAATATCCCCTTCTTGATGCTACACTGAAAATTACATTGATATCTCAGCTACTTGAAATAGGTTGGGTTTTTTTCTAATTATGCTGCTCCCCACCTTGCACAAGGACCGATTTTCATGCATTTACAAAGTGGGAGGTGATTTCAGTGGAAACTCTGTGTGTGTCAAATTCACCATCATTCCTCTGAGCTCCATCTATCCAGTCACCACCATTCTTCCGGCCCCAAGAAGCCTTGTTCTACTGTGTAAAGAGCAATCTAAGAGAATGTGGTCCATTGAATCAGGTACTCCTTGCTTACTGTGCCCGTATATCTTACTTACTTATCAAACCTTTATTAGGCATTATGCGAATAAAACCATAAAAGAGAAAATAACATATAAAGGCCTTGAAATATATATAAAAGGGCAGCGGTTGGCTACATACATATATATATATATATACATATAGAGTCAATGGTTTTCTTTGTTAACCTGCTCCTTGGAGGACTGCTACCAAAAACTCGGCTACCCCCGCCGTTACCCTTTGGTCAACGTCGGATAGGTAGAGTCCCACACATTCACCTTGCTGGGGTTCCAGACCACCCGAGAGAGGGGACAGCACGCGTTGACGGAGCGTACTGTACAATGGGCAATGAAAGAGAATATGCTCTACAGTGTCCGGGACATTCATAGAACATCTGCAGAATCTCTTGTTTCCCGTATATCAATCTTAAGTGGTCACACCTTTTGGGGAGTAAAGTGCTGCAGTTTGAAGCATCTTTGTAGTGCAGCAAAGTCCATGATCAAGTCCCACTCCAAACAAAACAGCTTTACTGTGGTCTATAGACCCAAAATACACAAGGGATGGCTTTGCATTTACCAAGGGGAATCCCACTGGAGAAAAAGAGAGAGCGGAGAACAAGTCTCTGTGTTCCACAGTTACTTCCATCCCTTGCTTTACATGGCCAAATGTACTTCCTTGGCTTTGAGTTTTACCAAAAAAAAATTAGCAATGTTTGCTTTCTATTGTTTTGGTGTGTGTTTTTAGTTGGGGGGGGGGGGGCATTTACCAAGTTGCCATGATAAATATCACCTTTACCATTAAAGACCAAAAATGAGACTGTAAAAGAACTGAATTGACTTTGGGATTTACTCATAGCCCTTCAAAAGTACTAAGAATTACTGGTGTATGCTAACATTTGCTAAGGTTTTGACATGTCCCATAATAACAGCCATTCATCACTGATCTCAGCCACTTTATTGGAGTAGGTGTTCATGAACAAAGAAAACACAATAAAATAGGCGAAGCTGCTGTTGACAAGTGATTTGAAAATTAATTCTGACTGAAATTAATGACCTTGGTTACCACTGCAAGATGTGTCCCCTACATAAACATTTTCAGATCATTTTGCATGCATTTGCTAATATTTATAACAGGAGGTTACAGTGGCAGGAGTGTGAATAAGGGGGTGCATTATACAGAATCACAGAAGCCTATTATTATTTTAATATATAGAGTCAGGAAACTGTTAAAGTCAGGATTGGTGAGGAGATATACATATCCTTAAAAATTACACTGCACAGGAATGAACCACCAATAAATCGATAAACAGCATTTTCATGTAAAGGACTTTATAAATAGATTGAGGAGATGGGAGGGAATGATGGGAAACTGTGATGACGGCACGTGATAATGAGCCACACAGTTTGCCACTTAGAGCAGCAAGTTTTGAAGTGTCGGTGTGCTTGCCAAACTTCTGCCTCACATCCTCTGTCACTGTACATCTTCCCAAAGTAACATGCACACAGCCAGGAATGTAGCTTAGGCAGCTATTTTAACCTAGACGAATATTTCAAGAGGGTTGGGTGGGGGTTGAGAATAAGCTCCTTGCTAAAGATCATTGTGGACGGGGCCTGCACATAACTTGTGACCCATCAGACCAAATGCAGCCCAGCAGTACGGTGGCTACTCAACACATCACTCAAAAGGAGAACATTCTTCACACTAACACACACACACACACACACACACACACACACACACACACTGCAAATGGGGAAGAAATCTGTCTAACATTTTATTGGTAAAACCTATTGGTGTTTCACAACTTTCTGACTAGTTGCAGGACCTTAGCCAGACCTAGCAGAGTACATGCAGAATCCATGGAAGCAATTGGCGACTTGGCTGCAGGCAGGATAGATGAAGCAGGAACCAGGAACTTGTAGTTAGGTGTTTATTATATACAGTGAATTGTTTACAGGAACAGAACACGGATCTTTTGCTAGCTCTCTCTGACACGACTCCCAACTCCTATGCTGACACAGAACTCTGAACCTCTGAACTCTGAACTAACACATTCCAGTTAGTAGGCCATTAATTATCACTCCCTTGAGAGAGCTTGACCAATCAGGGAGCGGTCTCCATGTCTCTCCATGTCTCTGTTATCACCAGGCAGACTTACTCCTTCAGATTGCCTTCTGGCTGTCTGCCAAACCTTAATTGACTCTGTGTGCGTAGCTGCATGTACACAGTTTCCCAACACATTTGCATATGCTAATTTATGCAACTGATGCAAATTCAGGGACCAATGACTATAATTTAAACTGAAATGTAACATACGCAGGCCCCTGGACACATAAGTGAAATAGTGTAAAGCGGTGAGCACCCTCTAAATACCCTCTCTGCCGCGCTCTCTTCAATCCATACCAAAAATATCCACCACTAAAATTGAGACTCGGGGGGCTGGCAGGAGGATAAGCAGGAAAGTGGCTGTTGCTGCTGTGCTACCCTGGACATCAGCTGTTAGGCAGGGAGGCTGAGCACTGTACACAAAGCCCCACTTCACTTCCAGTCTCTCTGGGGCTTCCTCTGCCCTCAGTGACTTCCTCTTCAGGCTCTGGGGAGGGTTTCCTCATGAGCCGCAAGGACTCTCCAGCTCTCTCTCCCCATTTCCAAGTTTGAATTGATTTAATTATTTCCCAGTGCCGCACGTATACACTGTCCCACAAAAGTCATTCACATGTAAGTCTGGGGGGCACACCTGCACATCTCACTGTGACCAGGTGACTTGAGTGCCTCCTCAAGCTGATGTCAAAGTGCTGACTGTTGACGGGCAGTTTAAAGGCTTTTCCTCCTTAGGGTTCTTCATTTTTAAACAAGACTTGGACCAGAGGGCACTTCAAACGGAGGACTCTGTCCTCAGTAAAGCAGGATGCATGGACACAAGCCCAAAATGCTATGGCTTGCAAATCCCTCTGAGTATGTAGTCCTAGAAACAGCTCAGGATTGGCCACCATATGCAGTTACTGACTGCTGGATTATATTCAGCATAGCAGATTACACGTTTGCACAGATTTGCCATAGACTTTGCATTGCGATTCTGAAAAATGGGGAATGTCCTAAGAAAGTGATGTGGACAGTTGAGATTGGCCTACTTGCTCTTCTGGGTCCTCGTCTTCCCCCATCAGTTTAGAACTGTTACATCACCCAATTAGATAACCATTTGCTAGGAGTGTGAGAAACACCTTTCAGAATCTGACCAGGGGTCCATTTAGTCCAGCAGAGAGATGCTTCTGAATGGGAAATAAAATAATGTCTTAATAATATTTGTGATTGAAACATAAGTATTTTAGCATAGGCTGGAGTCCTATGCACACTTATGGGGAGTAAGTCTTATGGGGTCAGTGGGAATTACTTCTGAGCAGACGTGTAGGATTGCAATATATGGAACTTACTTTTAAAGAAGGGATTTGCTCCTCTTAACAGAACGTTTTATCCTAGGTAAAGTGTGAAATAAATAATTCAATCATAGGATAGATGTTCCTTTTTTCACTTTATGCTGTGAATCCCCAAGAGACATAACGAGTTCGACAGTGCTAAAGCTGCTGAAATTGGATTCTGAAGTGAGCTGTAATTTAAAGAGAATAAGGATGCCAAATTTGCTATCTGTTTACTACAGGAGTCCACTTTAAATGTAAAAGCCTCTTTTGAAAGGCTTGCATAATAGGCTTGAGAAAGCAAGATAAACAGATAGTTTGCCAATCTATTGTCGTGAATATAAGGAGACCTTCAGTTCACATCACATTATACATCCCATAATAGGATCTTCAGCCTTCACTTTCCCAGAAGTGATACCCTACCATGTGTTAAGTGTGCGGCAGTGCCACTGATGACACTGTGATTGTTTTCAAGTGATCTACACATAACACAGAAGGCAGTCTCAATTGTATCAATTCACGTTATAGATGAGGCCTCATTTTTTTTATATATTTATTTTTTCAAAGAAGCACCACTTTAGCTAATGGGACCTCCTGCTGCCGCTGCACCACCAGAGCATGATTTCTGTTCTCATCCCGAAGCAAAGTTCTTAACCTGAAGCACTATTTCTGGGTTAGTTATTATTATTATTTCAAAGAAAAAATAAATGGCCCCTACATCTGTTCTGGGTTCCTCTCATCCCTCTGGAGCAGATTTAGGGAGGGTGTGGGGTATGCGCAATGAGAGGATTGGGGAATTTCACTGCGCAAGCAGAAAGCCTTGCACTGACAGAACACTCAGACTCCATTAACCCAGAAATAGTACAGTGGTACCTCGGGTTACATGCACTTCAGGTTACATACGCTTCAGGTTACAAACTCCGCTAACCCAGAAATAGTGCTTCAGGTTAAGAACTTTGCTTCGGGATGAGAACAGAAATCATGCTCTGGTGGTGCAGCGGCAGCAGGAGGTCCCATTAGCTAAAGTGGTGCTTCAGGTTAAGAACAGTTTTAGGTTAAGTACGGACCTCCGGAACGAATTAAGTTCTTAACCTGAGGTACCACTGTAGTTGGGTACCAATCTCAGGGTGTAATTCAAAGTAGCACTATTGTAGCACCAGTGGAAGCCTTGCCTGATGAAATCATCTCCCCTTTCCTCTCCCTTTGTATTGTTCTAGGGGCTTCTCCTTATAGGGAGAAAATAGAAATTGGTCACCCTTGTGGGGTACTTAATAAAAGATTTGGCTAGATTTCTAGATCCAAAGCACAGGGCTAAACACACTCTCCAGCAAGAGAGAGACCCCAGCAGAATTTAAAAACACAGAAGAATGAAGCACAGGACAGTGAAGCATAGGAATGATAGGCTGTTAAACCTTTTAAATATCACATTTAGTTCGCTTACAGCACTTTCCTTCTCTACCTGAATAGACCACACCATTTAGTAAGTTTAAATGCTTTACTTGCAAACTCTAAAGGTCAGATTCATGTTTTATTCCATGCAGCAGCAAGTAAACACAGGCAGAAATCTTGGGATACAAAATATAGTGAAATAGTTCTAAGCACACCATCTGAGCTTGTAGCAAGCTAGCTCAGGCGCATTCTATCTCAGTAAGTACACATGATGAAAGAGAATGAACAGATGAGGGAAATTAACATTTTTCCTTCCAGGTGAAGGGAGAAGGGAGTCTAGGAATATGTTTCTATGGTCTTAACTCCTTCATGCATTAACTCTAAGCTTGCTAGTTATGTTTGAATGCATAACTCTTCAGAGCTGATTTTGGGGTGGGTGGGAAGAGGATAGGAAAAGCCTTATTGCACCAGCAGGAATTGTTGTACTGGTTCCTGCTGGAGCAACTGTATGCTTGAATTTGGCCCTCCACGTCCATTTATTCAGGAGCAAAAACTCCACTCATTTTCTGCTACATGTATTTTTAGGGGAAATTGTTAGCAGAGTGCCTGTTTAGTTCATGTCTACATGAGGCATGTCCTTTTAACTTGTTACTCCTAATACTTCCTTAAGGACATGGGCATCACAGCAGAAGCAGAGATGGGAGAAGAGGAACAAGACCGCATCCTTTTGTGATGGTGGGAGAAATACTTCTGATTAACCCTTTTAAAAAAGCCAGGATCTTTATAGATTACTACCTCAACACACAATAGAACACCGGTGCTGGACACTGTCTCATCAAACCAGACTAGTAAACAACTTAATCCAAGACCCAAAGCTCTCAAAACTAGTCCCTGTGAGCCCAAGTGAGCTTTAAGCATGGACTTGATCACAAATTATTTCTGTTATTCAACTGAGTTTCAAAAGTGTGTGTGATGTGCAATTATGTGAAAGGTTGGCTACATTCAAAAGGGGCGGGGGACCAGTTCAGAGGGCCAGTGCATGTACATGAACTTAAGAGTGTACATGCCGGTGCATACTTTTCATCCAGTGAATTCCTACTGCTAGTTTGGCAAGTGATATACACACAACATTCCACATCTATCCTGTAGTTTCTTATGCAAGACTTTTTTGATGTGTTTCCCACCAAACCAGCTTTGATCCAAATTGAGAATGAAAAAGAATGACATACCTACATTTTAAGCTTAGTGGATTAATTCCTACATTCTTGCCAAGAATTGATGCACTAGAAAGTAACATTGAGTCCAAGCAAATCTGTCTTGGCAATAAAGGCAAAGAGCTCTAAACAGATTTTAACCCAAAATAAATGTTATCTTTTGGGAGACATCCTTTCCAATGAGAATGTAAATCACACGGTATTTCTGGAGAGAACAAATCTAAATCAAGTGAGGAGCTGGGCATCAAGCATTAACACAATAGCTATGTGCATTTGTCTTTGTACCTACTGACTAACAAATCAGCACTGATTTCATTTCAAAATGGATAAAAAGCATGTTAACAAAGTCATTCATTAAAAAGAAATAACCTCTGATAGTGCACTATCTATGCAAGGGCATTTTTAATCAAATGTACTTTGAATATACTGTGATCTTTTAAAGTGCCTTGGCAGTTTCCCAATGACTGAATCTATTTTCCTTTAAATAGCACAGAGGAAATAACTAATTTATACTAAAGAAACCCCTTCAGAAAACCTGGAAGGCTTTTAGTTTTCTTTTTTTACTTATTTCTGCTTCCATTTTCATAGCTATCAAACCCATATCGTTCTTCAAAATGCAACTCTAAAAATAAACACGAGAAATTATAGCCCTTCGTTTACCACACTCCTGCCCAGTACTTACAAGAATATTCAAATATTTTATCTCAGTGAGCCATAAAGCAAACACAATCCACTGGAGGCCATTGTTTTGTTAAAAGTCTTGAATTAATTGAAAAGTTTTTAAAATAATAAAAAATATAATGAATATGAAGTGTAAAGGTTGTGGTTCAAGGTTGTTTGTTTGTGTTTTTTAAAAAAGCAGGATCCTATAGTTCACACCATAGGAGGAGGCATGTTCACATGTTACACTGAACACAGGTAGAAGCTGTGCACACATAGATGTGTTTGTGTGAAAGCATGTAGCTTTGCTGATTTGTACAGCTCTACTTCGGTGTGCACTGGTGCATAGACTCTACACTCACGGAATGTTACAGGTGAATAACTGTATGAGCATACAGCACAACCCTTTGTGTACACAGTTTGTACACTCGCTCAATCTAACATGTGAACACCCATAAGCTAAACTGGCACTCAAAATATAAGAGGTGGGAAATCTGAGGCCTGGAGGGGCAAGTGCAGGCTTCAGAGCTAATTGTCTGGCTCTCAGGACCCTCTGAAAACTGCACCTGTCATTTCCCCTAGATGTCAAAAAGAGGTTTGTGTGTGTGTACAAGCCTTTGAATTCTGTATCACTGTACAAAGTCAAAAGTCACATCATACTTGATGTAATTTTGACTCCAAACCCCACCCACCTATAGTATGTGGCCTTTGGAAAGGTACCCATGAGGTTAAAAAAAGGTTCCCGAGTGTGAGTGTGTGTATTGGTGCTTAACATTTGTGATGAGCTTCGGTGGTTCAGAGTAATTAGCTCTGTAGGTTAGAACAGTATTATTGCCTTCATATTGCAGATGGGATGCTGAGGCTAAAGGACAATGTCTTACCTAATAATACGTGGAGATATTATTTGAAACAAGGCCTTCTAGCACAACCCTAAACAGGTCTGCTCAGAAGGAAATAATTACAGTTAAGTGGCATAAATCTAGGAGCTTGCTTTTTCGACAGTTCTGCTTCTGTATCTGGAAAAGAAAGAGAAGGAGGTGAAATGCCTGTGACTTTTTTCACCGTATTATGTACGTTAAGTCAGTGGCACAGAATAGGAAGGATGCACAATAGCAAGCCAGGCTCAACGGAAATACCCCAAGCGGGGCCAACTCTTTGAATGGGAACAGCGATTGCCAGTTGCCTGGCAGGATGTACAAGAGCAAGCTGCTTGGCCTGTTGTGTCTTAGAAGATGTGAAAAAGCAGGCAAGCTCATTACTCAGTAAATCATTCTCCTTTTCAGATCAGTATCTGAAACATGCAGTGCCACATTATTATTATTATTGACAAACCTAGACAGCATCTTAAAAAGCAGAGACATCACCTTGCCAACAAAGGTCCATATAGTTAAAGCTATGGTTTTCCCAGTAGTGATGTATGGAAGCGAGAGCTGGAATAAAGAATCGCCAAAGAATTGATGCTTTTGAATTATGGTGCTGGAGGAGACTCTTGAGAGTCCCATGGACTGCAAGAAGATCAAACCTGTCCATTCTGAAGGAAATCAGTCCTGAGTGCTCACTGGAAGGACAGATCGTGAAGCTGAGGCTCCAATACTTTGGCCACCTCATGAGAAGAGAAGACTCCCTGGAAAAGACCCTGATGTTGGGAAAGATGGAGGGCACAAGGAGAAGGGGACGACAGAGGACGAGATGGTTGGATAGTGTTGTCAAAGCTACCAGCATGAGTTTGACCAAATTGTGGGAGGCAGTGGAAGACAGAAGTGCCTGGCGTGCTCTGGTCCATGGGGTCACAAAGAGTCGGACACGACTCAACAACTAAACAACAATGAGAAAATAGGCTTCTAAGCAGTTTACAAAGTATAAAAACTGGATACACAAACTTTAAAATGTTAACATCCACAATTGAAATAGGGAATGAAACAATCTATTCATATATTGTACTTTTGAGGACACAGTACCTACATTAAAGCATCACAGTAGGTACAGTGTCCTCAGAGGTACACTTTGGAATTCCCAAAATGCATAGTTAAATTATGAAACAGGCTTCCATAAGAGCCCATGATAGTCACTCACTTGGATGGCTTTAAAATTCATGGAGGATAAAGCTATGAATGGCTACTAACCACAGTGGCTATGCTCTAACTGTCACTGCCAGATGGAGCATGCTACAGAGTACCAGTTTATAGAAAGGCTTCCTACCTTTCAGCCACTGTGTGAACACAATGCTGGACCGCTGACCTCACTCATCAGGCTATTCTTGCATTCTTGAGATGTCATAGCAACTGCTGCCAGAGGTAAACAGGGTGGGATGCTGGGAGCAGCATTAGCAGGTACTACCAAACCTCAAGGAAGAAGCATGTTGTGATCAGAGGCAGGATTACCCAAGACATTTTGCTGCCTGGGGCAAAGGACAAGATGGCACCCTTCATTTCAACTGAGAAGCTGAAGGGACTGGCAGTTACATCTTACTTCCACACTGACCATGGGATACAGTGCCGGATTAAACCCTGTGGAGGTCGCTAGGCAACCAAAATCTCGTGTACGTGCTGTAGTGGGATAAAATTGAACTAAGAAAGCTTGATTTCTTAGAGAGTACTGGTGGTGTTGTTCTCCCTTATCTGCCGCCTGAGGCAATTGCTTCACTCTGCCTAATTATAGTGCTGGCCCCAATCAGAGGTTAGGAGAAGCTGTGGTGGGAGGGATGAGAATGAACATCTTAAAAATCCCTTCCTTGTTGGTTTCTTCTCAAGCCAACATGTGTGCAAGATGAAACAAAATGGTGGTTCCTGGAGGTGTTCAGTGGTGGGCTCCATGTTCATGTGTGGGCCTTACTGTGCTGATCCATGGCATCAGCTCCAAGCATTGCATAATCCACCCTGGACAACCCCGGAATAATTGCCACAGAATGACCCTGCTCGATTTATGTAGCTTCCACAGGTATTCCCTGTGTTTTCATATTCTATCTATATGACTGGGTGCCTGAGCTTTCCGTATTGCCACAGGGGAAAGAGGAACATGAGCAATTAATTCTAATATCATATTGCACTGATATTGTCTAAATATGTCTGTGACACTGTCACTTTCAAGGAGGCTGCTTATTTCACTTACAAAAATAGGTATGTCGGTGACAGTATGCCTCTGCTACAAGAGCAAAAGCACAGCGAGGATATGCTATTTCTCAGACCTTTAAAATGTCTCCTTACCATAACAGTATAACAACCCAGTGTGAGTGATCTGCACTTATGTATTGGACTCGGGCCTTAGCTTCTCATTTTATGCCCTGAGTCCCTCAGCACCTTTGGGCAGAGACTTGGGATGGCAGTCTCTGGAGGCAGATGAGGGGCAATGGGGGTGAGGAGCGAAGACTTTTCTGAGGAAAGCCCTTCCCTGTCAGGCAGTAATGCAGGAACAGGAGCCATAGATGCTTCTTCCCTCCCTGTGGAAGAGGGTGCACTGCTGGAGACTGAGGAGAGCTCCAACAGTGTTGTGGCCAAACCCAATTCAGAGGAGGAGGCAGGTCCCAGGACCAGGCAAAGCGTGTTCTCCATAACAGAGAGCACGTGTTGCGGTTGGGGAAACAGGCCACCCTGCAGTGACTAGGCAAATTTGGTGAGGAACCCAAGCCTTTAAGTGGTTAACTTTGGGTTGCTGGGGAGTTTTGATTGTTGCCAATTTGGAGGAGGGGTCAGAGTCTTTAAATACAGGGGCCAGACGTAGGACGTCCTCTTGGCCATTTTGCACCGGATCACATGGAGCACTTGGACAATCTTCTCATTGTCTGGTTACATTTCTTTATTTCTTTAATTCCCCTTTCTTTTTAATCCTCTCTAGTCCCTTAAATAATCTAATTCCTCCCCTTTTTCCTGTTCGATTTCCCACCCCACCCCTTACCCTGCCCTGTGGGAAGATTCTCCCTATATCCGTGGCTTGCCTTGCCCAATAGGGAGAGAACCCCCGTTAGGGGCTTTCTTTTGCAAAAGGTTTCCCCCATTTCTCTCGTTGAAATTGTGGGGCTAGTCAGGGCTGTTCCCAGCTTAGCTGGAATCACTTTCGTTTACAGTATCCCCGAAGGTTGGCTTTAATTTGAGTGTGTGCAGCGCTGTTGGCCAAATTTTAAGCTAGCCTTGGGTGGGAGCACTAATTTGGCTTCCTTTAATATTGCTTTGAGACTAAGATTCTCAAGAGCAGAAACAGGGAGGCCTATTCGGCCTGCACATTAACTTCCAAGCCTAAGTCTGCTACAGGTAGCAGTTAATTGTTAAGTCTCTGACACGTGACTCATTCTCACTATAGGAATGTATCTGCTTGCAGGCCCAGTTGCTCCTAACGTATATCTGAGGCAGACAGAGGGCCCCAGAGGCTCTCTGTGTCTCCAAGGATTAGAGCACTCTGTATATGCTCTTGAACTATGCCATTTCTGAACAAGTTTATTTTCTTTAAGTTTGTTTTGCCCTGATAGTGGCGAATGCCATGTTAGAGACGAGCCATTGTGGCTTAGTGGCTAAAGTGCAAGACTAGGACCTGGGAGGCAGGGTTCATATCCCCCTCTTAGCCATTGTTATAACAAAACAAAACTAACTGCTCCTTTTAGGCTATTCTGTTGCTGGGTAGTTCTGCCCATTTGTGATAAAAGAACTTTGGGTTTTCTTGAAGGGGTGCTTCCCTCTAAAAGGGCAAGCAGGGGTACCTGGACAAGCTGTGGGCTACCTCAACTCTCCTATTTCACTGGAAACATTTATGCCTGGCCTAGCAGGTGATCCTAGGGCTTTGCCCTAGAATTTGATGGCCTGGAAGCGTTTCCGGCCTGAATAGTGTCCCCATGTGGTCTATAAGCATTGGTTTCACTGGGTCAGCGCATAGTGCCGGTAATGCCCAGGTTGCAGGATTGGTCCCTGTATGGGACAGCTGCATGCTCGCCCATTGCTCTACCTGGACACTTAGGTCCTTTTGGTGGTTACCTCACTGCGAGGGATGTAATGGGTGCCACATTTGCAATATGCAAGTGGGAGAAAGCACCTTTGCGTGCCCGCATTGCAGTTTGCTCTGTGCGCTGCAGGGCACGGCGCTGCACGGGCTGCAATTGCATTGCATTGCGTGAGAGATTTGCAGTTGCATTGCACGGGGGTGTGTGCATTGCACGGAGAGTGTGTTCGCATTTCACGGAGTGTATTGTTGCATTGCATGGAGTGTATTGTTGCATTGCACGGAGTGTGTTGTTGCATCGTACGGAAGGTGCGGTTGCATTGCACAGAGTGTGTGTGTGCATTGCACGGAGTGTGTAGTTGCATTGCACGCATTGCACGGAATGTGTGCATCGCATGGAGGGTGTAGTTGCATTGCACAGAGTCTGTTTTTTTTTTTTTTTGCATTGCACGGAGTGCGTAGTTGCATTGCACAGAGGGCTTGTGTGTGCATTGCATGGAGTGTGTATTTGCATTGCACAGAGCGTGTTTTTGCATTGCAGGGAGTGTGTAGTTGCATTGCACAGAGCGTGGTTTTTGTTTTTTTTGTTTTTTGCATTGCACGGAGTGTGTAGTTGCATTGAACGGAGTATGTAGTTGCATTGCACGGAGGGTTTGTGTGTGCAGTGCACGGAGTGTGTAGTTGCATTGCACAGAGCGTGTTTTTTGCATTGCACAGAGTGTGCAGTAGCATTGTACAGAGTGTGTGTCGGAAAAGGAAGCTGGCTCGGTGGCAGTTTTGTCAGGACTTCTTTAGGGGTTCTGGCCAGCGTCGACCTTGTATATTTACATATCATGATGGCAGCACAAGATGGCAAGCAATAGCTTTTGCCCTTATTCCCATTTTATTTAGGGATCCAGTGGATATCGTTGCAAAAACAAACCACTTGCCTATGGAGAAGCTGTCTGCCTTGAAGGAAGTTATTTTGTAATACTTCCTCTGTAGAAGACCCGATCTTGCTGGGTCACTTAATTAATCTTCCCACTAGGCCAGGCTGCCTGCGGCCTGAGGTCCCCTTACCTTTGTGTATGCCTACCAAGTGTGGTGAAGGCAGATATCAGGCGATGGTAGCAATTCCTGAATGGATGCAATAGTAGTTCGGCATGGCAGGATACCTTGAACCCGCACAAGGATTTTCAGGTTCATGCTGGTGCTGCTGGATCTTTGCCCTTTGGTTTTATTTCAAGGGCCGCTGGTGTGCAAAGCTATGGCCTCAAGCCCGGTGTGGTGAGGCAATCATGTGCCATTTTTTTTTTCCCCATTGTAGTAGCAGTTCACATGTGGCCCGAGGAGTTCAGTGACCATCGGATCTGCTTTTGGTCTGATAACCAGGTAGTGGTGAGCGTCTTGGCAAAACAGTCCTCACGCTCCAGCAGATTCTCCGCCCCTCCGCTCACGCTTTCGAGCTGCGCTGCTTAAGGTTTAATATTGTGCCTTCTACTCTCCAAATTACTAGATCCTCTAATGATGTTGCTACCACTCTATCCTATTTTCAGTTGATGCGCTTCTGATCCTGGGCTCCAGACTCAGCTGTAGCCAGACTTTTCCAGACCACCTGTGGCATTTTGACAACAATTAGTATTTACAGAGAGCAGCAGCTTCCATTTCCCATTCTGCTTTAGCTCTTATGGGATGGCCTGGATGGATTTCTTAGCCTTAAGCTGGCAGTCCTCTGCCATTCAGATGAATTAGCCTCCATCCTCTGAGCAGATCCTGCAGTATTTGGTCCACCTGCTGCAGATTGGGCGTGCTGTTATAACTATCAGAATTCAGTCCGCTGCAATGTCTGTTACACTGAAGCTTAATTTTCAGAGACCCTTGTATAAAGTTTATAGTGCGCAGGGCCTTGGAAGGTTGGAATAGGCTCCAACCTCATAGGACAGCGGGCAGGAAGTTTGTCAATTTTACCTATGTAGTATCTGCAACAAGTTAAAACTTGTCTGCTGGTTAAAGATCAAGGCGAGATACCTTTCAGTAGTCCATTGCATTTTCGCACTGAGGGTTGGGAAAATGGTTGTTGGTGCCAGCATGGGGCTGAGAGTCTGGAGGCTTATTGCTTCAGGACTTTTCTTTATCCTTGGAGCTTGTCTTTAGAATCGGGAACTCAAAAAACAGACTTAGTGGGCAGGAGTGCCACAATCAGGGTTCCCGCCACAAGTGAGGAGGGCCCTTGCCCAGTTATGGATAACAGAATATTTGGCTTTTCATTCCCTGGGGGCTGGCCCGCTCCTAGTGCATGAAAATGGGTTCCCGTTAGCCAGGCATCAATGTGCTTACGTCGTGCACCAGTTATTACGGCCTGCGGCTTGCTTACCGCTGAACATGCCTCATTCCTTTCGAATAGGACTGATGAAAAGGCTGCAGACTGGGGGCCTGTCAGTAGACAGGATTGTGAATACGGGTCATTGGAAGTCTTACGCTGACAAGGGTTATATCAAGAAGTGTCAAATGATGTCTGTGCTGATGCTTGTCTGTTATTTCCTTTTTTCATAGGAGCAGCTGTGCACATTTGGGTCACAGCATCGTACACTAGGCTGGCAAGCATGTTGATGAGTTTGGACTGGGGCGCCATCTCAGTCTTCCTGCCCATGCGAACATTTACTGGATGTCCAGATGGGGAATGCTTTGGGAGGAGATCCTTCCTTGGGTGTGGTCGAGTGTGACCTGTGCAGGTCCTCCCGCAGTGCTGGTGGTACAGCTGGGCGAGAATGTTTGCTGTCTTCCTCCAGCATAAGTTGCATTCCTGCATGCAAGAGGGCTTGGATTGAGTTGATGGCAGCTCTCCCTGGACGCAAAATAATTTAAGGCATTGGTTCAAGGTGGTCTGGAGGGGGGTTGGAGCACCTGTCCCCTCCAATGCGCAAAGATATTCCATTAAGGGAATCCAAGGATTTGCTATGCTTTTGTCGACCCCTTTCGAGGGGTAGGGCCACACAAGAGTCCCTGGGAGCATTTGGGGGTGAGCTTCAGTCTGCTCCTGTTTCATTGCTCCCCCATGCTGTTTATTTGTACTGACAATATGGTGGGGCCCAGTCGTCAGTGCTGCCCTGCTAAGGTCAGGTGCAGCTAGTCGGGAACCAATGCCTAGACAAACTACCACTGAGCAGGCCAGAAAGCATGTTAATAAGGAGGTGGACAATAGAATAGAATAAAGTAAATATAAAATAAAATAACAAAATAAAATAGGTCCTTGCTTTAGGTGGTTCTGTAATATTGCACCCTGCTATTTTCTTCAAGGCTGTTGCCCTCTTTAGGGCAGATGGGGTGCATCTTTCCCCTAAGGGGAACGACACCTGGCGGGATGCGATTGCCTTGGGATTCTTTGCTCCCCCACAATGTTTGCTGGTACTGACGATATGGTGGGGCCCAGTCATCAGTGCTGCCCTGCTGAGGTCAGGTGCTGCTAGTCGTGAACCAATGGGGCCTCTGCTAAGGCATGAGAATGGTTTGCCCCTGTCAAGACACCAGTTTGCAAAGGTGATGGGTAAGGCGATTCTGGCTTGTGGCGGCACAGCACAAGGTTTCGCCCCCCATTCTTTTAGGATAGGGGCTGCCACGACAGCTGCCCACTGGGCTTGTCAGCTGCCAGAATAAAAGATTTGGGTCGCTGGAAATCAAATGCCTTCAAAGGTTATGTTCACTGACAATTGGTATCTTACACTGCTTTTATTTTATACTTTTATTAGGTTTAGCAGTGGTCCGCATTTGGATGGTGGGGCACAGTATCGTCCATTGGACTGGTGTCGCAGCACGGCAATCTGGAATGGGTCCAGATCTCGGCCTTCCTCCACACGTTCGGTTGTCCTGGCTGTCCTGACGAGGAATGCGCTGGTCAGAGTTCCTGCCAAGTATCCGGAGGCAGTTGCTCCTGGAGGGGCCGCCAGCTGCTATTGTGGTGCAGCTGGGCGAGAACGACATGGTGACCATGGACTGCTTGTCACTACGTGCTGCAATTTTGGGTGACCTGGAGACGCTGCGGGCAATGGTGCCAACAGCGAGAGTCTTTTGGTCAAAGCTCTTGCAACGCTGCGTTTGGAGGGGCAGTCGTTGCCCGGCCGCCACTGAAAGGGCCAGAAAACGCATCAATGCTGCGGTGGTCAAAAAGGTTTTGGAGCTGGGTGGTGATGTGATTTCCCACCCCGAGATTTCTTTTCAGAGGCCATCCTTTTTCAGAGCTGATGGCGTGCACCTTTCTGCTTCAGGGAATGAGGCTTGGATTGGTGCGGTGGTGACCAAGCTGAGGTCTTGGTTGGGGCTGTGAGTGGTTTGGCGGTGAGCTGAGGGCTCCATGGCGGTTAGGCATTGGTTAAATTGGTGCTTGGAGGGGTAAGTGCCTATCCCTCCAAATGATGCGAAGGGAATTCCGTTAAAGGAATCCAGGGGCTTGCCATTCTTTTCGTCCTTGTCCCCGGAGTCGGACTTGGGCCGTGCAAGCCCCACCGGAACATGAGGGTGAGAGGTGATGGTCTGTGTCTCAGCCACATTTTCTCACCCAATACTTGTTTCCCACGCTGGCTTCCGCTGGAATCCGGAAGGGCCAGCTCTGTCCCTGAGGGCAAGGACAGATAGTCATAACCAATGCCTAAGCAACCACTCACATTTTTTGTATTTTAATAAAGTTGTGGCCAAAATTATGCCAAAAACCTTAAACAAAAAATCATGTGTGAAGTGTGAATTTTTTGGTGGGTGGCATTGTGGGACTCAACACGCAAAGCGTGTTCTCCATAACAGAGAGCACGTGTTGCGGTTGGGGAAACAGGCCACCCTGCAGTGACTAGGCAAATTTGGTGAGGAACCCAAGCCTTTAAGTGGTTAACTTTGGGTTGCTGGGGAGTTTTGATTGTTGCCAATTTGGAGGAGGGGTCAGAGTCTTTAAATACAGGGGCCAGACGTAGGACGTCCTCTTGGCCATTTTGCACCGGATCACCCGCCCTCCCTCCCTTTTATAGGGTGGTTTTTTCATATCGCTTGACCTTGCTATGCCTGTCATGGGGTCGTTCGCCTTGGTGCGGGGGCCTGGTAGGAATTTTGCCATCTGGCTGATTGGCTGGTGCCATTTGGTTTTTGCCTACTGCGTAGCAAATCGTCACAACTTGTAAGGTTGGCGGTTAGGCATTGGTTAAATTGGTGCTTGGAGGGGTAAGTGCCTATCCCTCCAAATGATGCGAAGGGAATTCCGTTAAAGGAATCCAGGGGCTTGCCATTCTTTTCGTCCTTGTCCCCGGAGTCGGACTTGGGCCGTGCAAGCCCCACCGGAACATGAGGGTGAGAGGTGATGGTCTGTGTCTCAGCCACATTTTCTCACCCAATACTTGTTTCCCACGCTGGCTTCCGCTGGAATCCGGAAGGGCCAGCTCTGTCCCTGAGGGCAAGGACAGATAGTCATAACCAATGCCTAAGCAACCACTCACATTTTTTGTATTTTAATAAAGTTGTGGCCAAAATTATGCCAAAAACCTTAAACAAAAAATCATGTGTGAAGTGTGAATTTTTTGGTGGGTGGCATTGTGGGACTCAACACGCAATGCCTCTGCCAGTGGAAACAGATGTACCTGCCCCAAAAAGGACACACCTGCAGGATAGACATTTGCAATAATTCTCAGGGGCCTTTCTGGGACAGCAGGACAGCATTGCCATTTATGAAATCTGTTTGCCAGCCTCATATAAGCCATTTAATTTAGGCTGCATTCATGTATACTCTTGTCTGGGCACAGGAATGAAAGGATTTGGCATTTTTTTATTCTGTCAGCTTCTCGTTTTCCAACCTTAAATTACATTCTCCACATTTCTGCAGCAGTTTTCAATTTTACTCCTGAGTAGATGCGGGTGGCACTGTGGTCTAAACCACATAGCCTAGGGCTTGCCAATCAGAAGGTCGGTGGTTCAAATCCCCATGACAGGGTGAGCTCCCTGTTGTGCGGTCCCAGCTTCTGCCCACCTAGCAGTTCGAAAGCACGCCAGTGCAAGTAGATAAATAGGTACCATTTCGGCGGGAAGGTAAACGGCGTTTCCGTGCATTGCTCTGGTTTGCCAGAAGTGACTTAGTCATGGTGGCCACATGACCTGGAAGCTGTCTGTGGACAAAAGCCGGCTCCCTCGGCCTATAGAGAAAGATGAGCACGCAACCCCAGAGCCATCCGTGACTGGACCTAACGGTCAGGGGTACCTTTACCGTTAGACCCATATAGGGTTTTTTTGGACTCCAGTATGCTACCATAAATCTGTTATTTGGTGCCATAAAGCTATTTACACTTTTTAGTTCACCCCTTGCTGTACTTAATTACTCTTTCCGGAAGATTTCTTCTTGGAACAAATTTCTTTCCAACCATTCTTATGGTTTTCTTTACATTTGTATTTACAATATTTTCTTCAGATCCCACCGGCTTCTTTGCTGCACACTTAACAACGGAGGAACTATTGTCACTGTAGCAGAAAGAAATAAACTGAGTTAAGGCCAACTGTGTTGTGTTATAACACATAATTACACATGTTGGAGCTGGCTAGGTTAATAGTAGTAATTATTAGTCACAAACATTCCATGAATTCTAAAGTGCCCTCCAGCTCCCACGCCTCTGTGAAATGCATTTTGCCTTCACTTATTGATCGAAGGCAAGTTTTATTTAAGCTAGTCCATTCACAGAAAATTTAATCCTGAACCTGCTTTGGCATACAGCAGGAAAAATGTCTTTGAGTGCTCTCACACATTTGTGCCACAGGTGAATGTTCAGGTGGAGTAGAAAATGGAAGAGAGCAACCTAACGACAGAAACAAAAATCTGTCCGTCTGCCAATCAATCAATCAATCAATCATTCAATCAATCAATCAACCAACCAACCAACAAACTTCATTTATATGCCATTCTACATATAGAAAACCCCAGAAAGAAATGCAAAGTTTTGTCATGTATGTAGCAGCCCTTAGACTCCACCAGGTCACTGAGAATGAGAAGCTACCTTTGTTGCATGGAGACCTTTTTCCACTCATCCTGGTCTCCTACTTTAACTGCAGTCTGCAATGCAAATTAAGCAGGTGGTGCTTTTCCCCTGCCATTTATCTCCACACTCCACGAAAAAACCCCACTTCCTTCATTTTTGTATGTCAGACTGCTGTTAAAAATCACAGAAACTGGATCAATAAGACACCGTGGCAATCCTGTCTCTTGGGTATATTTTAGGCAAGTCATTACAGACTTAATGGAGAATAATTAGAAATTTGAGATCTACATGGGAATGAGGAGCAGAGGTGGGGAACCTGCGTCTTTTCCCTCCCTCCCCAATGTTTTTGGACTACAGATCCCATCAACCCCAGTTAGAATGGTCAGCAGTCAAAAATGAGGGGAGATGTAGTCCAGGAACATCTGGAGGGATACTGGTTCTCTGTGCTTGCTTAGAGCAGGGGTAGCCATCATGGTGCCCTGCAGATGCTGCAGGATTCCAATTCCCCATCCCTGTCATGCTGACAGTGGATGATGGGAGTTGTAGTCCAGCAACATCTGGAGGGCATCATCATGTTGGCCATGCCTGCTCTACAGAGGGTAAGCCAATGGTAGGTAGTTTAAGGGAAACAGCAATGTGGGGGATCCCTCTTCCCATGTGCTTCTTCTTTTTCAAATGACCTTCCTGAAGGATTTCCTCCCCCCCAAAAAAAAAAAATTGTGCCAGGCCCTTAACATGTACAGTGAAAATGGATGAAAATTCATTGATTGATGCTGATTAATGGGATTTGCATGTATGTGGTAACAATTCCAGTCACCTCTTGAGGAAGCAGAACCTCTTGGCTCCATTAAACCAGGCAGAGGGCCTTCTCAGTAGTGGCACCCGCCCTATGGAACACCCTCCCACTAGATGTCCCTCCCACTAGAAGACATCTGAAGGTAGCCCTGTTTAGGGAAGTTTTTAATGTTTGAAATTTTATTCTGTTTAATATTTTGTTGGAAGTCGCCCAGAGTGGCTGGGGAAACCCAGCCAGATGGGCAGGCTATAAATAATAATTTAAAAAATTGTTACTGTTATTGATTATATAAGTAATTGTCATGCGCCACACACAACAGAGGAACACTGAAATGTGCTGTATTCAAATGCTGTTCACACACTATCGAGCGAGAAGATTGTGCTTTAAATGCATACCCTCCAACATTTCTCCAATGAAAATAGGGATGTCCTAAATAAATGAACAAAAACAACAATTTTATTTATACCATACCCATCTGGCTGAGTTGCCCAAGCCACTCTGTATGGCTTCCAACAGATATAAAAACATAATAAAACATTAAAAATGAAAAAAAAACCTTCCCTGTACAGGGCTGCCTTCAGATGTCTTCTAACAGTTGGATAGTTACTTATCCTCTTGGCTCGGGGGTCACATAACTCCATACCCTCCAACATTTCTCCCATGAAAATAGGGACACCCTAAGGAAAAGCGGGACATTCCGAGATCAAATCAGAAAGCAGGATGGCTTCTGTAAATCTGGGGACTGTCCCTGGAAAATAAGGATACTTGGAGGGTCTATGAATGCACGATGGGTATGCAGCCTGAGACAGACCACTGGTCTAGTAGCTCACAATGACTGACTAACAGTGACTCTCCAGAATCTGAGGCAGAAGTTTTTCTCTGACCTACCTGGAGATGCCAGGGACTGAAGCCCAGACTTTCTGCATCTAAAGCAGTTGTTCTACCACTGAGCTATGACCTTTCCCCATTAGGTTGCTGTCTTTAGGATTTTGCTTCCCCCCTCCCTCCAACAAAGGCTGTATGCCTTTCACTCTGGCGTGATGGGCGATCATTCTGTAGGTGCCCTGACCTCCATCACGGCACAAATCCAGGCTAAAGGAAGTCATGCTGGCTTTATTTCTGTCATGGAGGAGAGCCGCAGAGAGGGAAAATGTGGAAACAATACATTGGCTTTCTGATAAATCAAGGAAGGAAATATGGCAAATGCGCCCATGTGAATAAGAGACCTTGGGCTCTGTAAAGTGTTTTTGAATGTGGGTGCCAGACTTAATACCTTAACTTCTTTCTGACCTGTCCATTTTCCAGAGCTGCTGTTGCTTTTGTGTCTCAGAAGATTATTGTTACTCTACCCATTTTCCACTGCTCTGATCGATGAACCTGACCACAGTATCGATTAGCTTTTAGTTCCACTATCTCAGCTCTTTCATGATGGAGGAAGCAGACAATTATCTTTAGAAACCCAGATGCTTCATAAAAGGCTGCCAGTCTACTTTATTATTTTTGGAGGCTCTGTGCTTTTTAGCAGGCAGAAAGCTAAGCAGTGCAATCCGTCTCCTCTTTCTGCGTCTCTACATCCAAAACAACAACAACCTGCTCCACAATTTCCCCTCTTACGCAGTTAATATCTGCATTTCCTCCCCCCCCTTTTTTGAATTTGCATTTTATTTATTTGTTAACATTCTTATATTACATCGGTAAACATTGTCATATTACATTACAGGACTTACTATAATATAATTTCCAACATGTATACAAAAATTATATACAAATTTTATATACCTAGAAAGAAAATGAAACAAAAAAGAAAGAAAGAACAGCAAGCAATTTCCCCCCAAAATCATATACATACCAACACACTAATCTGCATTTCCCAAAAGGGGTGGAGGTGGGCTTGTGTCATAAGTAACCCAAGCTAAGACAAATAATTTTAAGTATCTCCTGATGTGCAGTCTCAATACTAAATTGTCCTCTCACTTGCTTCTTCCACCATCTTTTGATAAATCTGAGGACAATTCTTTTTTAAGTAACAAATAAATTTGCATACCACCAGGCATGTCCAAAGTCCATTCTGGGGGCCTAATCCGGCCCCTGTGGCAGTTTCCTAGAGTAAAAAAAAAGCCAACAACTACTTCAATCCTAAAAAATGGTCAACAACTTTTGTCAGTCCTCATTCATGTTCACTTCCTCAAATCTGGCCCTCTTTGAAAAAAGTTTGGGCACCCCTGGTCCTGCCCTTCATCTCAGGGTGGTTCACAACATAAAAATGCAAGATAGAAACACAAAATGCACAATGAAGATACATAAAACAATATATATTTTTTGTATGTATAGATGAGAAGAAAAAGAAAAAACTCCAGTTCAATAAGAGGTTCAGCATACTGAATAGGGATACCTCCAGAATGACTGAATAGGGATACCAGCCAAACAGCCATACGGCCACACTCTTATGTACAGGATATTCTCCATCATTAAAGAAAAGGAGCATCTCCTGCAGGTATCGACCTTGGTGCACACACCTGTATGAATATGAAGGGACTGGGCTGGAGTCATCATGTTCAGTGGTAGAGCACCCCACAAGAGAGAAGCAACATAATGCTGCAAAACTGAATTCATATATATGAGTTAAATTGGAGCTGGAGAAGTTTTACTCAGGCAACCTGACACTGGACCAGAGAAAGTGAGTTTTTGGCTGGCATTAGGACCCTACCATAGATATTATACACCTGACACAAAAATATATAGCAATGCCACACCTGGAAATTAATTTGGAACTAAAATGACAATCATCACCCCATGACACAGTGTGCCTCTTTGTTTTCTAAACAGAGCCCAATAGGCTCATTCATTTGCTGCTTTGAGACACAGATGCTCAAGCAGATGGCTTCACGGGTCACA
The DNA here is from genome assembly GCF_964234715.1 of Podarcis melisellensis. Taxonomy (NCBI): domain Eukaryota; kingdom Metazoa; phylum Chordata; class Lepidosauria; order Squamata; family Lacertidae; genus Podarcis; species Podarcis melisellensis. The sequence continues at coordinate 32,848,857 of NC_138531.1, forward strand.
ACTGCTTTCTGTTTGAATCCCAGAGTTGAAGGCTGAATGTGACACTCAGAAGACCACAGAAGGTCAACTGCAGGGCATAAGAGGTGTCTGTCGGGCAGTCCTTGGCTCTCATTGCACTAGTAAACATGGCTGAGTATTAAATCTATGTTTATTTATAGCATCATCTTAAAAGTTACTGTCAAATCTTTTGCAGTCAACTGTGTCCAACAGGGAGGATGAAGATTGCCCTGGGGGAAAAAAGGAAAGTACCTTCTATAGCAGGGATCAGCAACCTTTTTCAGCTGTGGGCCAGTCCACCATCCCTCAGACCGTGTGGTGGGCTGAACTATATATATATTTTTTTTTTGGGGGGGTGGAATGAACGAATTCCTATGCCCCAGAAATAACCCAGAGATGCATTTTAAATAAAAGCACACATTCTACTCATGTAAAAACACCAGGCAGGCCCCATAAATAACACAGAGATGCATTTTAAATAAAAGGACACATTCTACTCATGTAAAAACACGCTGATTCCTGGACCGTCCACAGGCTGGATTGAGAAGGCGATTGGGCCAGATATAAATAAGAATAAAAATGTACACCCCACCACCGAGACCATTCCTTTGTAATTATCCAACCTCCCCAGATTTTAACACCTCTTGCAATGGTTTGACCCCTTTCCATTTTAACAGTACAAATTCTACAAACGCCTTCCATATCTCCTCAGAATCATTCCTCCTGCATATTCCCCGTCTTACCTTAATGGCACATGTTAATTTATCATTAATAGCTATATCCCACACCTCTTTATACCATTCTTCCATTTTATATTCTGCTTGCCCCTTTCACTTCCTAGCTATAATAATTCATGCAACAGTCAATAAATTTGTGAGCAAGTCCTTCATAGCCTGTGAACCTTCCAACCCATCGTAAATTGATAATAATGCTACCTCTGCACTTTCGGTCAGCTTTAACCCAGTGATTTCTGTTATCTCCTTAAAAAACCCTTTGCCAAAATAATAATAATACATATTTACACCCCCACCACATGTGAACATAATTCCCAGTTTCCTGCCAACCCCTCCAACGTAACACTGAATATTCCTTGTTTATTTGATTTAATCTAACTGGTGTTAAATACCATCTCCAAATTAATTTATAATTTATAATTGTCCAATTATTTGTAAAAGCCATCTAAATTGGTGGCCATCACTTCCTCCTGTGGAAGCAAGTTCTGTAGTTTAACTATGTTATGTGTAGAGAAGCATTTTCCTTTTTTTCTGTCCTGAATCTTCCAACACTCAGCTTCAGGATGCACCTAGTAATCCATGATGCTCTCAGATAACATTCATGCAATTATTACATTTCTAATACAATAACCTGAAACACTTCACTGTGCTAACATTTCACGTCAATGAATATGAGGTAGCCAATTCGTTCTTCTGTAATGTCAAATGCTTGCTTGTAAAATATTGCACTGTTGTCCATCTCAAGGAGTGGATGCTCTACATGGTTACAGACTTTGCTTCTTTTATGATCTTCTAAACAAATTGTAGGGAGTCAGCAAGATATTGCTTGCGAAATCATCTTGCGGTAGAATTTGCATTCCCTAACCCAGCGGGATCTCAGGCTCTCCCGGTGTCTGAAAATAGGACTAATTTATATGCATGACTTTTCTGCTAATTATGTTGTGATAAATTACCATGCCTTTAATATAATAATAGTGATTTGGTTGTACAGTAAATGTTAAATGCAAATCATCCAGTGCTAATGTTTTGAAACGGTTACATGGAGGACTTTAATGAATTAGAGCCATCAAACAGTTCATAATTGTTTGTGAAGTTCACTGGGAGCACACTAAAAAAAGAGAGAGACTCCTACATCTCGAGCACCTCAAATGAATGCTTCACAATGTATCATTTGTAGAACAATCGTTGCGTAATAGGGTAATAATATAATTCATGCTAGTGCTGGTCCAAAACCTGCCCTCCAATCACTCAAAGACTTTCTTCACCTGCAAAAGAGGCACCTCTTTTTCTTCCTTTTTCACAGGATACTTTAGATTGTGTGCATGTGTGTAATTTCAGTGGGTGCGGGATTGAGCTTTCATTATCCCTGCTATGGGTGATGCGTATTTTCCTTCCCATCCATTACACATTTCTTTAGCACTCTGCAACATCTTTGACTGCCAGCACTTTCTGATCTGAAAACCCGCATGAGACTAGTTACTTCATCACATCTTCCCCTGGGTTTTAATTGCAGCATGGGAAGTCCAGGAGGGATCTTGTTCTTAAGAAAATACTTTTCTTTCACCTTAATTTTTTTTTTTTGCATTTATTTATTTTAAAGTACTTCACGTTAAAATAAATAATAATAACAAATAAAAAACATATGATAGACAGGACCCCTGCTTCCTGCACAGCAAAGTCCAGCTGAGGACACGATGGGGTTTTCAGGAAGCATGGGAATCTGGAAAGGATGCAGAGTGCAGACCACCAGAGATAAGGTCTGCAGAATGAAAGGAACAACACTCACCTAGGGGAAACTTGATTCAGTTCACTTTTAAAGGCAAATCTACCAAATCTGTACTTTCCTAAACAATGCACAAAACACAGCTATCTTTCAGAATTCATAACTATCTGGATTTTACAGGGCAATTCTCCAGCCAGCCAATGTTTGCAAAAATGCATGTTTCAAAGGAAGGAATGCATAAAAATGAATATGTTAGTGACAATCTACAAAAATGCATAATATTAGAGGGAAATCCTTGCAAAAATGTGTACTTTAATAATATTTTTTAAAACCTGCATACAAAATGAAGTTTGCACCAAAACAGTGATGAATTTTCATAACTTTTTTTTTTTTAAGTAACATCACAAATTGCTGTGGAAATGTGCGGAATTGAATTTAAGACTGGGAAAATGAGAAACTACAACTGGCTGGTCCTTCTATTCCTACTTAAATGACAGGCACTTCTTGGTCACCTTGAAGTTAAACTAAGCAGTGCAACAAAAACTCTGGAACCCTACCATGAGAATTTCACCAAAATATTCTCTCCCCATTGATAATGTTCAAATGCAATTTCTTTTCATGTTGATGAATGGGATTTTCTTTCTTTCTTTTTGGCACAGCACTGTCCTATATCTTTGCTTGAGTTTCCATTCTGGTCCTGAGATAAAATGTTTGTCTTGGACAGGACATGCCAATTTTTTGCTTTTTCTTAGACTACCATTCGCACATTGAGATGATGTGCACTGTGATAAGATGTCTAAGCATATAAAGTGGTTTCATAGTTTATATGAATTAACACTGGGTGGTATCCAGCTAACTCGTCAGCACAAATATTTTTTCTTTTGCAATGGAACTGCTCCTCACTCTCCTGTGCACTTTCCCCCAAAACTCCCTGGAGCAGATTTGAGGAAGGTATGGGGTGAGACGAGGAGGAGTTCCGGTGCACAAGTAGAAATTATTGCACTGATGAAATGATTAAGTTAGATACGACCCATAATTCTATTGCGTGTATTGAAATACAGTCATGCTGAACAAGTTGGAGAGTTATCCCTAAACATCATCCATCTGTAGGGATAATGTGCATCCAATAATAACAGCTTTTTATTTAGATGCTGTCCATCTGACTGGGTTACGCCAACCAATCTGGACCGCTTCCAACAAATGAAAACATAATACAACATCAAACATTTTGCCCATTTTGGGGACTGAGTAATGAGCCCTCATGGGTTAGAAGATGAAGAGTGAGGAAGAATTAAGTTATATGCCAAATTCCAGAAGCAGCAGTGGTGAATCTGAGCATATTTTAATGCTGCTTTTTCTATAGCTGTCCTACATACCTGGTCTTAATTTTCCATATCTTCTGTGAATTTAATGTCTTAAAGGTTATTTTATTTGAAGGACATTCTTATCAATTATTAGGTAAAAGTTCATTGCTTGACTTAAGTATTCTTCTACACAAGCATTTCAAATATTCATGATGTAGCTGTATACCTGATATAGCCCAGTATACCTGGAGCATCTCCACCCCATCGTTCTGCCTGGACACTGAGGTCCAGCGCTGAGGGCCTTCTGGCACTTCCCTCAGTGCGAGGTTACAGGGAACCAGACAGAGGACCTTCTGAGTAGTGGCACACACCCTGTGGAACGCCCTCCCACCAGATGTCAAAGAAATAAACAACTATCTGACTTTTAGAAGACATCTGAAGGCAGCCCTGTTTAGGGAAGCTGTTAATATTTGATGAATTATTGTATTTTAATATTTTGCTGGAAGCCACTCAGAGTGGCTGGGGGAACCCAGCCAGATGGGTGGGGTTTAAATAATAGGTTGTTGTTGTTGTTAAGGCTTGAGTGAAACAATATAATTGTAATTGGTTGAAGCTGCCGGGGCATATAAAAAAGTCTGCATCTCTAAAAGCCCAGCAAGCCAGCATTTCTTGAGTTGACATCACAGTATTTCAAACACACGTGTTTCAAACACACAACCCACCCCACTTGTCTCTTAAGGCATTTGCAGCAGTCAACAGAGAAATACCGTAAATCTGGTACTGTAAATCCTGGAAATTACTGTTGTGCATAGGAGCACCTTAATATGACGGCCTTTGAAGAAAGGAGCAGATGTTTAATTTTTAAAAATCAGAACTTGGAAACATACATAAAATATTAGTATATGAGGAACAGTAACCATGCATCATCGAACCATATTTCATTCTGTCTGTTCTATCTACTTAAAAGTAGCTCTTTCAGACAGGTTTCTGGCGCTATCAATTTTTCGACACTGCTGCTCAGGCAAAATATTAAAGTGGGGGGGGGAGTCTATGCATTGGCATTTCAAGAGACCTTTTGACCTTTTTAAATAACCATTGCAAACTACACCCTAATTCAAGCACAAAATGTTTCCATTCACTGTAGTCAGGACTGTAGCAGACAATACCAAATTTAACATTCAGCCTTTCAAAGCAATAGCAAGGAAGTACTGCCCTCTCATCTGCTGATAATTGCTCCACAATCTATCTTCTACATCAAAAACACAGCCTGCATTTTGGAATATGTCATATATGAGGGGACCTGATCTCAGCAGAGAAACCAGATTGCTCTCACTTTCCACTTAGCAACTCATTCATCACCACAACTTCCCCACAAACTCATCAAGAAGGAACTCTCAAGAAGAGATTCTCATCTCACAGGGTTGTGAAACCATTATTTTTCACTGCCACCATCAGATCTGGGGGGGGGGGGGACGACACACCACGAGGGGTAATGGAAACAGGATAGGCACCCCTTAGGCACTCTTCTCTACATTCAAAGAAGGCCCATGTTTTCTTGATTCAAACAAGGGTCCATATTTTCTAATCCAGATTCGAGATTTCTAGTTCCTTCTTTTCTGCCATCCACTGTTGAAATAGCCTAAAGCTACATAGTATGATTGTGGATCTCTCAGTTGTACTGCATTTGCCAAGTTTTTGTTCTGCAGCAACACATGAGAGAGCATTCTTGATACTGACACCCTGATTTTGGAAAACCCATGCCTCTCAGATTCAACCTGACTGAACCTTATGGGCTTGTGGCACCAGTTAACAATGTACTTATTTACTCAGGACTCTAGCTGCCCCTCTTGGACTTGCTGATTTCTTCTTCTCGTTGTCGTTTTAAGATTATATACATTTTATATATCATGTGTTTTTATTATGTTTTATTCATTATGCTTGTTACATTGTACCCTGCTCTGGGATTAAATTTAATGAGAGTAAGCTGGAAAATATATCAATACTTAGCTTTTCATGACCTCTTGAACATGAATCAGAAGAATTTCAAATTCTCAAGTGAAATACAGAAGTTATCATAACAAATGTTTTAGTAAGGAACAGATGCTTCAATTATTGTAAGCCCCTCTGCATTAGAAAGGCAGGATATAAATATTTGAATGAATAAATAGCATAACATAAAAAATGAGAAAATAACCATAACATACGAAATCTAATTGTAAACTCTGTAGACTGTAAACTCTGACGTAGTTCCTAAGGATCCAGGACTTTTGGCAAGCTACTTAAATCTTAGGCAGAAAGCCAACTAGATTCTCTTCACTTAATTCTCGCTTGTTGGAGGTACGACGACAAAGATAATTCAGTTTGTATCTTAGGGGTTTATTCAAGTTTCTGTCAGTCGGCTGACCAAGAGGGTTAGTGGTGGAGGTATTGCTTAGCAACCAGGCAGTGGGGCATGTCTCTAGTGAGGTACTTGTAACACATGTTGCTATTGGCTGTGTAGTTCTAAGGGACTCTTCTCTCTGTATGTTTTTGCTTAATGTCTCCCTGCTGAGTACAAGGCTTGAAGTAAGAAGAACAAAACAGCTTTGTTCCTTTCTGCTCAGCTTATACACCAAGCTTTGTTCAGTTTTCTGAGTAACGTGTTATCAGGATTTATTTTCTCTCTGGACTCTATATGCATATTTAAGTTACCTTGATAACATAGCTTAGGTTAGACCACCGGCGGAGGAAGAGGCAAGCGGGGGGAGCGCACCGCCCCCAGCAGCGCTATCCCGGTGGGGTGCCATCGCGGCTGCCCCCGCCCACACTGGGTGCCACGCCCCTACGGGCGGCGCACCATGCGCCCATGATATGCACCATGCCCCCGGGACACGCGCCAGCCCCGCCCCCACCTGCTCTCTGCCCCCCGGTGCCAGAGCATGAAGCTCCACCACTGGGTTAGACAGGCACATGTATTAGTGTGACATCAAAATGAAAAATTTTGCAAAATGGATCTTCTCCAAAGAAGCAAGTGAAAAGGAAAATGCAGTTGTGATCTCACAAAACCGTGCAGAATCTGGTTGTTCCCTAAAAGTTTCCCACATATTTGCACTAATAACCTGATTTCCTGCAGGAACATTTTTTTAGCAGACAAGTAAAGAGCTTTAACAAATGGAGCAGGCATGGAAGCTCATGATACACATTCATCCTAGCAGCCTAGCATTCATCATTTGGCTGCAACCCTATACCTACTTTCCTGGGACTAAGTCAAATTCAGGCCAATGGGACTTACTACTAAGCATGTGTTGGGTCATGCTGTTTGACAACGATTGCTATTGAGAATCAATGTTATTAACGTTGTGATTTGCACTCTTCTGTGCTAGGAAGAATGAGAGGCGCAGATAATTTTTATGCTGGGGGATCTCTCATGATGAGAAACAGACATTTCCTTGAGCTACCAGTGATTTTCATGAAGTATATGAAGAGAGAACATTGTCAACAACATAAGTTATTTAGATTTCTTTGTCCATTAGAGTCCTTTGACAGTATAACTTAAAGGCAAAGTTATTATTATATCCCAGCATAATAACAGCCTCATTTGTGACAGGATGAAAATGATTACTATTTGTGCTGGCTACTTGTTGACATCTGAGAAGCCTCTGAGCTAGATGGTTTCTAATTCCTTCCCTCAGGCCCCACAGGGTGTGTGTTTGTGTGTGTGCAGAGCTGACAAATTTATAGCTTAGTCAAGAGGGAAGTGAGGCATTTATAGATGTGGTGTGTGACCACATAAATTGTCCGCACTCATCCAGCATCCCTATTCAAGGGCATTTGGCCCACTCCAGTGGGTCAGGCTCCCTTCCTGTATAGTACAAGCATATAAGCCTGTTGTGTGATGGGCCAAATAATTAATTTGCCCATCACCTATTTTGGCACAGTAGTGAGTTTCCTTGACTCCTCAACCCTGCTTTACCTGAGGGGAAAATTGGCAGCTAGCCTGGATTATGATAGGACATTGGTCACAATGTTGGGGGAGTGCAGGAAGAAAACATAATGCTTAGAATTTGCTGTGCCCAGAGACTTCCAACATTTCGGCCTGAATTTCATGAGTGGGTGCTGAAAATTAAAACACCCAACTGAGCCCTCTCCTTGGACATTTTAAAGATGGCGGAAGGATTTTGAAAGTGAGGATCGAACGCTAACTAGTACTTCTTTGGCTCTGCTATGATGCGCCAGCTGAAAGGTTTAAATTCCCAGAAAATTCCAGTACACACTCTCAGAACGTTTTGAGAATGGGGGGAGATTGGCAGACAGGTACTAGTGGCAGCTGCTATTCCCCCCAGAATGTTCTTCAGAACAAGGCTGCATTGTGAGGTGGGCATGTTCATGGGTACTGCATGTCAACTTAAGTTATCCAAAATGCTCCTTCGCCACTTTTGCATCATATAAAAAGGGACCATGAAAGTGGGCTGCATGCAGCATGTCTAGTCCCAATACAGATCCTTGCAGGAACCTGCTTCTTGTGAGACCCGAACATTTATTCCTATCTGTTGCCTATGCTGTGGCTGGAAACAATGGAGGAAAGGTGAGGGCTCGTGCTCTGGCCCTGCTTGAAGGTTTCTTGTAGGGGACGCAGGTGGTGCTGTGGTCTAAACCACTGAGCCTCTTGGGGTTGCCAATCAGAAGGTCTGCAGTTCGAATCCCCGCGACAGGGTGAGCTCCCATTGCTCGGTCCCAGCTCCTGCCAACCTAGCAGTTCAAAAGCATGCCAGTGCAAGTAGATAAATAGGTACCAATGTGATAGGAAGGTAAACGGTGTTTCCGTGTTCTCTGGCTTCTGTCATGGTATCCCGTTGCACCAGAAGCGGTTTAGTCCTGCTGGCCACATGACCTGGAAAGCTGTCTGTGGACAAACACCAGCTCCCTTGGTCTGAAAGCGAGATGAGCGCCGCAACCCCGTAGTCACCTTTGACTGGATGTAACCATCCAGGGTCCTTTACCGTTTACCTTTTTGCAGGTTTCCCACAGGCATCTGGTTGGTCACCGTGAGAACAAGCTGATGGACTAGATGAGCCAGTGGCATGATCCAGCAGGGCTTTTCTTATGTTTACTTCCCATTCTTTAACAGACATCAGGCTTCTTGGATCTTTCCTCCTCCTCCTCCTTCTTCTTGAATCCCCAAATTTGCCAGTCAGAGCCAAGTGGGAAAGGCAGATTCAGTTAGAATAAAAGAACAGGGTGCAAATTCTGAGTCTAGGAATTTGTTCTGAACTGAGTTTACAGTCCTTTCACACACAAGTCCACTCCGGCTTAGCTTTCTTCATTTCAGCAGCCCAATTTAGGTAGGAAAAATTGTTTTGTTGCTGCTATTGTTAAACACTTGAGGAAAAACCCTGGCCGATCTACTGTAAACCATCCAGAGATATTCCGGTAGAAGCTGATATATCTTCTTCCCAACCCTGCTCTAAACTGTTAACAATCCATAAAGGGAGCTGCTTTAACAATATGTCTGATGCAACCCAGAAAAAGTTGTGTGTGTTTAAATCCAATTGAAAGCAATCTTTTAAGTTTGTTTATTTGGATGGCATCCTTTGTATTTGGTAGCACGGGTGTCTTGCCTTACCTATTTCTTCAGCATAGGATATTAAAGCCATCATTTGTGTCTTGAAATTATATTTAAAGGTCTTTGAGGCATGCACGTAGCTGTTTGATTTAAGTCGGTGGAGTATTCAGTTCATTTCCCATTGTTGAAATAACAATGAGAAGCAATGACATTTATCACAGCCTCCTGGTGACCAAAATCACCCAGCCATTTAACATCGCAAGCGGCTCCCACTTTCTGCTGTTGAGCAATGAAGAAAGGAGAAAGGGAAATGGCATTCTGGCCATACAGACATTGCCCTTCTGTAAAAGGGAGGTTATCAGATTGCTTCTTTTAAATAATAATAATAATAATAATAATAATAATAATAATAATAATAATGAAAGAAGTAATATATCTCTATTACTCTATTACACTCTATATCTCTATTCAGAACTTTCTGTATAGTTAAAGCTATGGTTTTCCCAGTAGTGATGTATGGAAGTGAGAGCTGGACCATAAAGAAGGCTGATCACCGAAGAATTGATGCTTTTGAATTATGGTGCTGGAGGAGACTCTTGAGTGTCCCATGGACTGCAAGAAGACCAAACCTCTCCATTCTGAAGGAAATCAGCCCTGAGTGCTCACTGGAAGGACAGATCCTGAAGCTGAGACTCCAATACTTTGGCCACCTCATGAGAAGAGAAGACTCCCTGGAAAAGACCCTGATGTTGGGAAAGATGGAGGGCACAAGGAGAAGGGGATGACAGAGGATGAGATGGTTGGATAGTGTTCTTGAAGCTACCAGCTTGAGTTTGACCAAACTGCGGGAGGCCATGGAAGACAGGAAGGCCTGGCGTGCTCTGGTCCATGGGGTCATGAAGAGTCGGACACGACTAAACAACTAAACAACAACAACAACAAATTCAGAACTTATCTAAAAACGTCTGCGACATAGACCTATTTGCATGGCAGCTGCTTAGTTTACTCTTAGGTTGCAACACAGTCTATTGCATAATGGCAGATCCCAATTAAATAATGCATCACAGGAGAGTCTTTTATCTTCTCCCAAATATTTCAAATACCTCTACTCCTTCTCTATCAGTGTCCTTGGCTACATCAAGCCTCTCTCCTTCACCCCCACTCTCTGCTGAAGATTCCTCCCTTTCCCACCTGTCTGAACCTGGTTCAAAATCCCCTTCCCCTTCAGGGGCCTCCTGAACCTGGCTGCCACCATTTTTCCTCATCCAGCCTGTCCCTGACAGGAGATGATGTAGTCTGGAAAAGAAGCTTAGTCTGCATTTTTGCACTGCTAAATCCAACACCTGTTAGCTCACCTCAATTCTCTAAACACTGATTAAACCCCAGTAATCTAGGGGAACACAGGGCGCTCACACATCCATAGCACTATCATTTATAGAAAGTAGCATAGGTGAAATATGCATGCTAAAGCTAAATTGTCTCCGGGGAGCACTGTTTGAGTGAATATGCCGACACTCGTTTTGAAGGCAAAGGAACTGTTCTACGCTCAAATGTCAAGGAATGTGTTAATAATTTGCATCACTTCAAGTTATCATTTCAAGTGTTAAGTACATTTTATCCCTTTGTGAGATATTAATTCATCGTCGTGCTAACGTCCTGTACAAATTTAAACAACTTGGAAACATCTGCAGTTACATCTTGCAAATTATTAGGCTTATTTCTCCACACCTACAGAGTGCCTGTCTGCAGGCCCAGAAATGTTTACATGGTAATTACTTTATAATCGCACATACTCGTATGAAATTGACCACAGTAGTAGGGCAATTAGAAAAATGTTTTCCTAGGATTTTATTTTTCATTCAATTAAAATGGATATGCTTTACATTGCAGCCTTCTATTCTGGCTTGTTTTAGTAGAACTGCATTTCCCTTTGTTTTGCCAAAAATCACCAAATGGTTTTACCAATTCTTCGCAGAATTATGTGGCACAAACCAGAGCAGGGAACCTTAGGCCAGGAGGTAAAATGCAGCCCTCCAAGTCTTTGTGTGTGTGTGTGTGTGTGTGTGTGTGTGTGTGGTCCTTGGGACCACACCTCTTTCCAAGTCCCACCCCTCCTTGGCCTTGCTTCACATCCTCCCTAGGGATTTTTGCCTGACTGGAATGCCTCCTTAAACTCTGATAATAACTCTAGCTTGGCCGAATGGAAGATAGAGAGGTGTGTTTGAGTGAATGTAGAAGCTTGGGGGTTCCAGCTGGTAACCTGGGTTTAAGTAGCAGAGTGCCTGCTCCCCAAGCCAGGGCCTAGGCATAACGCAAGATCCCAAAAAGGGGGAGGAGGTGTCCTCTCTAAATTAAATATCCCAAACAATGACAGGCTCAGCACCAACCCTACCTACTGCAGCAACCAATCCTGAAGCATAGACTGGAGATTTTCACAATATATACATTGTTGCTTTCAAAAAGTCGGCCATGCCTTACTGAAAAAAGTCATGGTGCCCATTTTGTGATGGCAGGGTGATGAAGAATTAAGCCGCCATGCAATGAAGAGGAACAATGCTTTGTTCACCTTGTGATGTGCACTGTCCAATTTTGCAGGCTCTGCTGTGTCCCACCAAACACATCACTGCAACACAGTTGACCACCCAAGGGTCATGCCAGGATAAGCCCAGGGCTTTTTTCAGGGGAAACTCACAGGAACTCAGTTGTGGCACTTCTCAGGTGGGTGCCATTGCCATTCTATGAGAATGAGGGAGGTGTTCATGGTTAGTTTCAGTACCTCTTTTTCCAGAAAAAAACAACAACACTGGATAAGCCTGTGGTGAAGTGGACAGATCTCTCTTGACTGCCAACTCCAGGGCCCAAGTCACTCCCCCACAGCTGTGCTATGAGGAGATCCAGGGTACTGCAGCACTTGATCTGCTCTTCCATTATGGACTGCATCTTGTGCCATTTCATGCCATGTTTTCCTAACCAGAAGATCTGGAATGGCAGGGTCAAGAAAGAGATGGAAGCTCCACAGTGTAGACCTTGAATGATGGCGTGCCCAAGAGATGGTGCCATACCTGCAGATCCTCCTGGTTTCTTTTATCTGGAAAATGCAATCAAGGGCACATCTGCTGTCTGAATGTAAGCCTTAATGGCAGCTAATCGGTTTCAAGATTTAGATGAGATAGTGTGAAAGGAGGCTCATTGGTTTAAAGCAGCGATTCTCAACCTGTGGGTCCCCAGATGTTGTTGGACTACAACTCCCATCATCCCTGAGCTCTGGCCTTGCTGGCTAGGGGTGATGGGAGTTGTAGTTCAACAACATCTGGGGACCCAAAGGTTGAGAAAGGCTGGTTTAAGGGATACCAATAAACTCTTGAAGGTTGGCAAGCACAATGTCTTCTCTATAGAATGTGTTTCCTGTAGAATTTTGTTTCCACACCTCCTGAAGTGGAAGGTGGGGAGACTTGCTGGTGGGGACATTTAAAAAAAGCCTCAAGAGCATATAACAGAACATTTCAAAGTGTCTTCCTTTTTAAAAGGAAAGAGTCGAAGCAAAAAAGAAAAAGGAAAGGAAATCCCAAATGAGTACTATATGTCACAGTTGGCTGGGCTTTGTTTATTTGTTTTAATTCCATTTTCATTGAACAAGGGACTCTTATAACACATCTCCAATACAATGTTAATTAGAAAGGGACTGCTCTCGATGCCATACTCTGCTTTGTTTATCAGAGGCAAATATGAGAAGCATGACATCTGTCACTCTTGTGTCTTCTGTGCTTTGCTCCCTGGATTTGTAGCAGCAGAAAAATACAGGTCACAACTTGGAGAATATGACTTTTGAAAAGCAATTCAAATGTAATCCAGAAATAAAAAAAATAGCACTATGCTATATTCTGATGGTACAATTTGAGGCTATATGAAACCCCACTGAGATATTTTTCTTGTTGTTTTAACTACTTTTGTTTCCCTTGAAATGTCTTGGATGCTTTGCCCAAGAAGGAACCAAAAAAAGATTCTTTCAGAATTTGATGGTAAAGGTAAAAAGGTAAAGGACTCCTGGACAGTTAAGTCCAGTCAAAGCCGACTATGGGGCGTGGTGCTCATCTCGCTTTTCAGGCTGAGGGAGCCGGCATTTGTCCACAGACAGCTTTCCAAGTCATGTGGCCAGCATGACTAAATTTCTACTGGTGCACGGAGAACCATGACAGAAGCCAGAGCACATGGAAACACTGTTTACCTTCCCACCACAGTGATACCTATTTATCTACTTCCAGTGATTGGATGGCCACTGTGTAACTAGCTGGATTTCCTTGGGTTTGTTGTGTGACAGTGGAGGATATGGAAAAATAGGGCTGGGGTGATGGGAAATAGGGTTCAGGTGAAACTGCAGGATGTTGGATTCTACCACATCAGACCATTGGTCCATCTACCTCAGTATTGTCTACACTGACTGGCAGCGTCTCTTCAGGATTTCAGGCAGGTGTCTTTCTCATTCCTACCTGGAGATGCTGGGGACTGAACTTGGATCCTTCTGCATGCAGCACAGAAGATCTAACACAGAACTATGGCCCTTCCCCTAGTTTTGAATATCAATGCACTGAGATCTGAGATCTACAGGTATAGGGCGGTATACATATTTAATAATAATAGCGCAACCTGTGGCTCAAATTTAGCTCACCTTAACAACACCTGACATCACACTACACAAGGGTGGGCAATCCTGCTACTTCTGAAGTAAGCCTTTTGTTTTCTTACATCTTTAACAACTAGGAAAGTAGTAATTAACAGGAAAAATCATATTGTTTTGGGACAGAAATATCACAATTTGCCTTCTTTCAGCAGTTGATTTGCTGTGCTTCCAGAGAGTATAAAACTACATAGGGCTGATAATGCAGGGTATTGTTGATTGATTTGCCCAGAAGGCTTTGGGGGAGAGTAAAGTTGGAGGAGGAGAATATCATTGAGCACACAATGTCCCAATTATTTTGCACCTCCAAAACGGTCTGACAGAGAAAAGCAGAGGAAACTTCACATTTCTCGCTCACATTCAAAATGCAGAATGGTTGGGCAGAAATCCCTGTCATGCTCAGGAAGCTTCTTACAATGGGAGAAAGGATGGCATTTGACAATGAGAATCAGAACAGCACACAGCTGCAGTTGTCCTTTCACAGTCGTCTGAACCATTTATAAAAAGAGCAATAAATATTGCAATACCTTGACAATTATTCTGCAGGAGATTGCCGAAAAGGCAGGGCTAATGTTAATTCCAAGTTTTGAGGTAGTTGTGAATTGTAGTTTTGGTAGGTTGTGGACAGTTATCAGAAAGAGAGCAGCCATTAGGTTTGGGGTGTATCTCTGCAGCCTTGCCCCCATTTCCCTGAAGCAGATGTTTATTGTGGTTGGTAGAAGCTATTCTGAAAGAGCATCCTTCAATCATTTTTAAAGAAACGAGGGCCACAGTCACACATTACATTTAAGGCACTATGATACCACTTTGAACAGTCATGGCTTCCCTCAAAGAATTCTGGGAGCTGTAGTTAAGGGTGCTGAGAGGGTGCACTGTCATCATTGAAGTTGAAAATAGTAGGCTAAGTAGCAAGAAAGGTATAAACCTGCCAAGTGTTGCAATAGTTCACCCTGCTGTTTCTGAGGACATCCAGGATCTAAAATGTGGTGTGGAGTAGGATATAAGCATGGTGTTTGCTTCTTTTATCCAAAAGGCAGACGATATTCATGCTCTCAGGAAGGTGCTGGGAGAAAAGGGAAAGCACATTAAGATCACTTTCAAGATAGAAGACCACAATGACCGCTCCCCGCTTAAAACGAGGGGCGCCCTTTGCGTGGACGCGTGCAGCCCCTAGACCTGGAGCGGCTCCAACAGCATAGGCTAGGCTATGCCTTCCCTCAGGTGGGATACCTGGAGGTCTCCGCCTACCTCAGTCAGTTGTCCAATCCCACCTGGGGGAAAGAGTTGCCAAGGAGACCAGGCCAGGTAGGGGAGGGATTACCTGCCCACACAAAGGAGGGAGGATCTTACCTGGGAATTCTCACTTGGCTCCAGAGCTTCTCCCATCCTACCCACCCTCAGTCAATGTCTTATGTTGCAGGTTAATTTTCCTCACATGTTTTGCAAGTTAATTTTCTTCACAGGTATGCGGGCGCTGCTACGTTAAGGTCGCTGTTAAAGGGCCGGAAAGGAATTTCCCTGCATTGGCAGGTTTCGCCTTTCCCGTAGCAAAACGTCACAACTTTGGCAGTATCAGGCCTCGGGCGGAATCCTTTTGTCCATCTTCCTCTTTGCGGCGGCGATACCAGGGTTCCCCGTTAAAGGGGTTTCTGAAGGGAGGCTTTGACCGTACGCCGGAAGGTCGTCATTGCTCTCCCCTGCGGCGGCGGCGTTACGGGGGCGGCTATCTCTGCTTGAACATATGTTCTCCAGAGCCGGCCCATCCCCCACACACACACTGGATAACCCTGATGCTCCCTAGGTCCCCGGCTGGGGACTGGGGAGGGAGAACGCCCAATGCCTGAGCCAAGGTCTACCCACATTTGAAATTTAATAAAGTTGTGGCCAATTTAATCCCATAGCACGTTGTCTTGAGTCGTTATTCCACATGACGGGGGGACCGCGCAGGATCTGGGGACTCCGCCTGTCCACGCAAAGGTGTAGGTAGGTTTGTTGAGACCATAGATAGTCGTCGTTGTAGGTAGGTTTGATGATACCATATTGGCATCATGGTAGCTTGTGGTGGTCTTGGTATTGAGATTCCTGCTGAAAAAGTTTTCCTTGCCCCCAAAATGATAATTGGCTGATGGAAAGGGTCTGGCAAGCCCATCACCTTTGCTACTCATATGTTGGAGAACATGATTATGAAACCATGGCCAACATATGCAGAGGTGAGTGATGTAGCAAATGCTGCCCTGCATGGAGCTGATTGTTCTAGCTCTCCAGAGAAACCACCAAAGGAGGCTACCCTCTGGAGTCTGTCCACATGCAGCATCTTGTGAGTTATAACCATTTGATGTTAAGTGACAGTACCTGTGTACCTAGAAATATTTGCACAGCTCATGCTCTGCTACTTAACTTTCTATCTTCCCAAATACCCTCTAGATCTGGCTTAATGTTTTATACATGACATGTGGCTGCCTTCTTACTATGGCTTGCATATATGCCATAAGTCTCTCAAGCTGCCATAGACTTTTCCCCCATTAGCAGTGAAAACAAAGTGCACTGTCTGCAAGTATAAAACATGGGTTTATGCAAAGTGAGTGCAGAGCAAATTCTGAACTTTAGGGACTAGTGGTTTTGACAGCCTTATGTGGGTTCCTTCCTACTGTAGTATCTGAATTGTCCAGCTTAGAAAATTTTTATTTTGAGAACTTCAGATATCCTTGGAATTCCAATTACTGAATTGCATTAATTGTTTTGATGAATTTGTTGTTGTTTGCTTTGTTTATATGCTATAGTGTTTGATATTACAGCGATTGCAATGCATGCTGTTTTTTATTACTACTGTGGTTTTTGAGAGAAGCTTTGAGCTCAACATTTGTTCTTGGGAAAGCAGAATACAGTACAAATATTAAATGAAATCAAATCCTTTCCCCCCTCACTGATTGTGAAACCACTCTGGGAATTGTAGTTCTGTGCAGGGAATCAAGGTCTTCAGCTCCTAGACATCTTTGGGGAAAACCATGACTGTTTAAAGTGGTATCACTGTGCTTTAAATGTGTATGTGGCCCATATGTGTAGGTAAAAGGGGTGTTGCATAAGCTTTGTGAGCAGCAAGCAATTGCTTGTTAATTACTTGAAAATGCCTGATCAGGCCAGTACATGAAGCTGTATGCTCATTCAGTGTTCACCATCTATGGAAACCTGCTGACTGGCATATTGTCAAGTCTACAAATGTTAGTGGGATGGATGATAATTATTATGGATTTTACTAAGGGTTGTTATGCTACCCCCAAAATATGGGTTTGCCCTGAAGAGCCAACCTTAGGATGCTTGTTTAAATCGCAAGCAAACGTCACAAGAGGGGACTATTGTTACTTGAAGGAGGCAGGGCAGAGCCACACAACAGAAAAAGGCAGACACACACACACGCAGCCAGTAGCTAGGTAAAAGCAGAATGTGGAGAGCAACAGCTGGAGAGAAGGTCCTTGGGAAACAAAGCAATAAAAGGGAGCAGGGGAGCTTGAGACACAGTCAAAAGGGAGTGTAAGTGAAGCTGAACATTTCCAGAGAGAATCTCGGACAGCTAGAAAGCAGTCAGAGGCAAGAGGCAAAGGAGAAGGCAAACAAAGACGCTGAAGGAATAAACAGAGATAAGAGAGTGTGTGGAAAGGAAGGAAGGAAGGAAGGTTGATGTGGAGAGAGTTGAGGAGGCAGGGAAACAGAAGTAATTGAGCAAGCCTCAATTGAGCATCCTGCATGAGCAGAAAGGTGAGAAGGAGCTGAGCTAGGGGTATGCTATATAAGTGAAACTAGCTGGGGGTGGATTTCAGTTGAGAAGGGATCTTGTGATGACAAGAACTCCAAAGTCCATCTGATGGCAAATTTCAGCAGGAGTCTCTGGAGAGAAAGGGCCTCCTGCAGTTCTGAGGATCCTCAAGACACGGGGAAAGGGTTTGCATTGCTCCAGAAGGCCCATTTAAAGTGCCTGTATATTATGCAGCTATTCATTTCATCCACAGTTCAAAAGTAAATCCCATACTTGACTTCCGGAGGCGGCGCAAAACGGCAATGGCGGTCCTCTTTACCGTGTGAAGAGGGGCTCCGCGAAAAAGGGTCGTCTGCTGCGGCAAAGCGGAGACCCATTAAGACAAACCGTAGGCAGAGCGAGCCTGCGGCCGTGGGACTCGGCGGGTGCCAGAAGCCCCCCCAGAAACGAGGAAGGGACCTCGTAAGAGGCTCCGGAACGTGAAAGGGGGAGCGGCGCTGTGAGTTCATCGCTCTTTTCGCGGAAGTGAAGCCGCGCTGCTGTTGCTGATGAGCGTCGACCTTTCTTCTTGAAAATCATCGGAATTGGCTGCAATTTACCCGTGAGTAAGGGGTACTAAAGATTGACTAAAGATTGACTCAAATTCATTTAATTCGGCTGAAAACGGGAGGCGAGTAACAGGAAGTCCGTCTCCCGGTCCTGCTAATCAGAGCAAAGCAAAGAACCCGATGTGGGCTGAAGCGCTCAAAAGAGACTTTGAAATTAGTATGAAGGGGCATTAACAGACTGTGTTCTTCTAGAAATTAAAAAGATTGAAGGATTAAATTTTTTTGGTCTATTGCGCTAAGGAATCTTCCCCCTATTGTGAAGTGACGTGGAATTGAAGGGGATAACCGAGCTATCGGACTGCCAGTGTTGCAAAGGAGTACTGTCAGGCTGCTGAAACTTTTTCTTAAGTACAAATTGTTGTATTGATGGATACACTATCGCTTTAATACTGATATTGGAACCTTTCTGCTACCTTGTGGCACTATTTTGAAACAGAACTATCTGAAAGCCTCCTTTTCGAACTTGGGGACTATAAAAGTTGAAATAGGAACTTTGATGGTGGAAAAGAAACTTTCTTTCTTATGAAAACCCCCCCTAGTGGATTTGCGGAGGCATAGAGGTCTGGGAACTGTACTTTATTGGGATTTTTTGTGTGGTTTAATTGTTTACATTCTGGACTTGCCTTTCTCATGGATTGAAAGACTATTTGACCTTGAACAGAGGCAGCTGGGGAATGAGTGGCCCAGGGAAAACAAGAGCATCTAAAGCTAAGGAAGCTTTAGCTGAGGAAGCTAAAGAAAAGAAAAAAGATAAGAGAGCTGGGCAGCTTGTTCAAACAACGTTGACTCATCAACGCAGATCCTCGGTACCAACTGTGCTGACGGCGCAGGAGGAAGAAGTTGAAACGCTTGCAACAGAAGATATGGCAACTGGAGGAACTGATCCAGTCTTGAAACAAATTTTGGAACAACTGGCACTTTTGAATAAGAAGGTGGACGATCAGTCATCTAAAATTGATAGAGCTACATCTACTATCAGCAAGTTAACAGATCAGGTTTCCCAGCATACTCAGGCTATTGAGAAATTGCAAGGAGCTACGGCGGAGAACTACAAATTAGCTGCGGAAGCCAATCAAAAAGCTGAGCAAGCGTGCAAAAAGGTGGAGGAGATCAAAGGGGAAGTAAGACCTCTGAAAAGACAGGTAGGAGAACAGCAAGCCTACCTGTCAATGGTGGAACTGAAAAGTAAGGAATGTAATCTTAGGCTGAGGGCTGTCCCAGAGCTGGAGCAGGGCAACCTAGAGGAATTTTTGACGCAGTTGTTTTCTAAATTTTGGGGGGTTGAGGAAGATAAAGACTTCAAAATTGTGACGGCCTTCAGATTGGGAAGATCGGTTAAGAAAGACAAGTCCAGAGACTGTTTGGTTTGTTTGAGAACAAGAGAGGAAAGAGACAAGATACTAGGCCAACATTTTAAAAAATCTCTGGAAGTTGAAGGCAAAAGGGCAGAAATTTATAGAGACATTCCTAAATATCTGTTGGACCTTAGAGCCTCATATACAGACTTGGCTAAATTGTTAAGGTACAACGCAATCCCTTACAGGTGGGAATTTCCTCAAGGTCTATCATTCACCTATAAAGGAAAGAAGGTAAGAATTAAAACACCAGAGGACCACCAGAAGTTCCTACACGACAACGAGGAGGACCTCCAAAAGAGAGCTGTAGATTCTTGGCCTCCACCACCGGGATCACCACCAAGACCCGTACCATCTGGAGGCGGACCGGCACCACAGCCTTCGGGAACGGAGGACAAATTAGATACCCAACTGTGATATTTAAGAAGTAGACCAGGATGTCTCTACAGCTTCTTAGTTGGAACATAAATGGCGGGAATTCTCCAGAAAAACGGAGAAAAGTATTTCATATTTTGAAAAAAGAACAATTGGACATTATTTGCCTGCAAGAAACACATGTGACAAGACTCCACAGAAAAGTGTTAATTAACAAAAGGCTAGGCCAAGAATTTATCTCATCGGACAAAGTTAAGAAAAGAGGAGTGGTGATATATGCAAAGGAGAACTTGTCACCAAAATTCGTATTTAAAGATGAACAGGGTAGAATTTTGGCAATTGAAATTCAGACACAAGGAGAAAAGTTCTTAATTCTAGGAATATACGCCCCAAATGATGGAAAATCGGAATTTTTCAAGAAGCTGCATGAGACTATGCTGGACTATTTGGATTATAACAACATTATCATGTTGGGAGATATGAACGGAGTCGCCTCAGTGAATATGGATAAGTCGCAAAGTGCTAATATAACGAAAGACGGCAGACTACCAAAAACCTTTTTCGAAATGACTGACAATTTGGATTTGACATATGGAGGATCAAGAACCCTCTAGGGAAGGAAGGAACTTTCTTTTCTGAGGCCCACATGACATGGACGCGAATCGACCAAATATGGATAACTAGAGGGCTGGCACCTAAGACCAGAAAAGTGGAAATCTGCCCAAAAACCTGCTCCGACCACAACGCTTTGAGAATGGAATTGAGATTAAATACAACTGGATCTTTCAGATGGAGAATGAATGACGCTTTGTTAAGAGATCAGGAGATTGTTAAGAAGGCCCAAAAAGTTTTAAAGGATTATTTTGAAATAAACTTAAAGACAAATGTGGAAAAAAGAACAATCTGGGACGCAAGTAAAGCAGTTATGAGAGGGTTTCTAATACAGCAGAACACGATTAAAAAAAGGCTCTGGAATGAAAAGAAGGAGAAGATTTTGGAGAAAATAAGAGAAGGAGAGAAAAAACTGAGATCCAGGCCTAAATCAAAGGAAGTATTGAGAGAAGTGAAGTTTTTCCAGGCACAATATTCGAAACTGATAAATCAAGAGGTGGAATGGAAAATTAAACAAATGAAACAAAGATCCTTTGAATCTGCTAATAAGTGCGGGAAGTTGTTGGCTTGGCAGTTGAAAAAGAGACAAAAGCTTAACACAGTTACAAATCTAGAGATTGAAGGGAGAATGGTTCAGAAACCCGAGGAAATTAGAAAGTGTTTCCAGAGATATTTCAAAGAACTTTATTCACAAAGGCCACAAAAAGGCTCGGAGGTGGACCAATTTGTCACAACTAATGGATTACAAAAAATACCCCAGGAAATGAGAGCAACCCTGAATTGTAATATTACAACCCAAGAAATTGAATGCGCCATTCAGAACCTCCAACTGGGCAAGTCTCCGGGACCTGATGGACTTACTTCCAAATATTACAAGGCATTGAAGGATTCATTGATACAACCATTGTTGGAAGTTTGTAACCAGATTATGGAGGGGAGGAAGGCACCGGAAACGTGGAAAGAAGCTTTCATCACGTTGATACCAAAATCAGAAACTGAAAAAACTCAACTTAAAAACTACCGTCCTATCTCACTCCTAAATGTGGATTACAAAATCTTTGCAGACATTTTGGCAAGCAGGTTTAAGAAAGTATTAAATGAAGTGATTCATAAGGACCAAGCAGGCTTTCTCCCTGGCAGACATTTATTTGACAACACAAGAAACATCATTGACATTTTGGAATTTTTACAGATTAACTCAAATACAAGAGCGGTGTTGATCTTTATTGATGCGGAGAAAGCCTTTGACAACATTTCTTGGATGTTTATGAAGAAAAATTTGGAAAGGATGGGAGTAGGGCGGGGGTTTGAAAATGGAATAGAAGCAATTTATTCAGAACAAAAAGCTAAATTGATAGTAAACAACGTGGTGACAGAGGAGTTCAAAATTGAAAAAGGGACACGACAGGGGTGCCCTCTATCTCCTCTGTTGTTTATTTCAGTCCTGGAGGTACTATTGAACATGATTAGAAATGACCGGTTGGCACAGGGAATTGTGGTCGGAGAGAAACAATATAAACTGAAAGCATTTGCAGATGACTTGGTATTAACATTACAGGAGCCAGCCTCTAGTACTAAAAGAGCGTTAGAATTAATTTCTGACTTTGGTCGGGTGGCGGGATTTAAGCTGAATAAACAAAAAACTAAAGTTTTAGCAAAAAACTTGACAACTACTGAAATAGAGGAGTTCAGAAAAGAAACAGAACTAAATGTGGTTAAAAAAGTAAAGTACATGGGGTGCACCTGACCTCCAAAAATTTGAATTTGTTTAAGGACAATTATGAGAAATGTTGGTCAGAGATCAAAAGAGACTTGGAAACATGGTCAAGACTGAAACTTTCCTTGTTGGGCAGAATAGCTGCTATAAAGATGAATGTATTGCCGAAAATGCTATTTTTGTTTCAGGCCCTCCAGATCGTGGATAAGGTGGAATGTTTTGGAAAATGGCAGAGGGATATGTCTAAATTTGTCTGGCAGGGCAAAAAGCCCCGAATAAAGTTTAAAATACTAACAGATGCGAAAGAAAGAGGGGGGTTTGCCCTGCCGGACTTGAAGTTATATTATGAAGCTGCAGCCCTCTGCTGGTTGAAGGATTGGATTTTGTTGGAGAACACCGATGTCCTCGACCTGGAGGGATTTGATAATGCTTTTGGGTGGCATGCATATTTGTGGTACGACAAGGTTAAAGTTCATAAATCGTTCAAAAACCATATTGTCAGAAGGGCAATTTTTATGGTCTGGTCAAAATATAAAGACTTATTGGAGAGTAAAACTCCGAGGTGGCTCTCACCCATGGAGGCCAAAGCACGTAAAAGACTCAATATGGAGGCCCACTGGCCTAAATATTGGGAAATAATTGAAAAAATTGGAGATAAATGGAGGTTGCAGAGTATGGAAAAGTTAAAAAACAAGGTGCGAGATTGGTTGCATTATGCTCAAATCCAGGAAGTTTTTAAAGCGGACAAAAAAGTGGGTTTCCAGGAGGAAAAATCGAAACTAGAGACAGAGTTGCTTGAGCCAAAATCTAAGTTAATTTCGAGAATGTACAACTTGCTGCTTAAATGGAATACACAGGATGAGATTGTTAAATCCTCCATGATAAAGTGGGCGCAGGACTTGGGGCACAACATTATGTTTGAAGACTGGGAAAGGTTATGGAACACCGGAATGAAATTCACGGCATGTAGTGCCTTGAAGGAAAATATTATGAAAATGACATACCGGTGGTACATGACCCCAGTCAAGCTTGCAAAGATATATCACCTGTCTGATAATAAATGTTGGAAATGTAAAGAGGAGGAAGGGACATTTCTACACCTCTGGTGGACCTGCCCGAAGGTGAAGGCCTTCTGGGAGATGATACATAATGAACTAAAAAAGGTGCTTAGACTTACCTTACCCAAGAAACCGGAGGCCTTCCTCCTGGGCATGGTAGACCAGAGGGTGGCTAAGAAAGATAGAACTTTCTTTATGTACGCTACTACAGCAGCAAGGATCTTGATGGCAAAGCACTGGAAGACACAAAATCTACCCACACTGGAAGAATGGCAGACGCAGCTGATGGATTATATGGAACTGGCTGAAATGACTGGCAGAATTCGAGACTCGGGAGAAGAAGAAACGGAGGAAGTTTGGGAAAAATTTAAGGACTATTTGAAAAAGCATTATAAGTTGTATGAATGTTAAAAAATGCTTCTTTCTGGGAAATTATAGCTTCAGTATCGGTAAATCTTTGAATTGGTAAATAAGGCACAACAAGACAGAAGTGGTGTAATGTAATAATTTTATTGTGTTGAAACTAAAAATTAATGGATTCGGATTGAAATGTCTAGAGACCAGATATCACGATAAAATGGAAGATATATTATTATGTTTAAAATAAGTCAACAAATTGCTGAGGTTTTGGTTTCACAGAGAATGCAGTGTCCGGAAGATGGGGGGAGTCCACTAGATTTATGGAAACATGTATTTGGAATTTGAATTTTGTATATTATAAACCTAATAAAAATTATATAAAAAAAAAACAAAAGTAAATCCCATACTTGCCTTACCTCAGAATTTGGAGGAGCCTCTCTCCTTTGTAGACGATGCAGTAAATGAACCATGGACTCATACCTGAAGGTATGAGTGTCTCCACCCGCATAATTCTGCCCGGACACTGAGGTCCAGCTCCAAGGGCCTTGTGATGGTTCCCTCACTGTGAGAAGTGAGGTTGCAGGGAATCAGGCAGAGGGCCTTCTTGGTAGTGGTGCCCGCCCTGTGGAATGCCCTCCCATCAGATGTCAAGGAAATAAACAACTATCTGACTTTTAGAAGACATCTAAAGGCAGCCCTGTTTAGGGAAGTTTTTAATATTTGATGAATTACTGTATTTTAACATTTTGCTGGAAGCCATCCAGAGTGGCTGGGGAAACCCATCCAGATGGGCGGGGTATAAATTATAAATTATTCTTATTCTTATTCTTATTCTTATTCCTATTCTTATTCTTACCAAAATGCAATGCCTCTTCCTGTGTAACAGAGGCCACCCTCTGATGTCCACCATGCAGTTGATGTGACATGGTTTCATGTGCTGGGTTTCATGTCATATCAACTGCACGGTGGACATCAGAGGGTGGCCTCTGTTACACGAGAAGAAGCATCTCCCCAGGCAACACCTAAAGTGGAGTCTGGTTTCATTTCAATATATGAATCATACCCTATCAGAACAATGGGTGTATTTGTCAGGAAAACGATGATACACCCATCATATGAGAGAAAATGGGAACGGGATCTCTCAAAATTAAATTTAATAGTCTCGCAAGCAAAATAGGAACAGATGTTTCAAAATGTCCTATCAGCATTATTAAGTGCAAATCTCAAAAGAAATTTTGTTCAAGGTCATATTTCATTGGTATCTAACTCTGCATAGACTGAGCAAAATTTATAGTCAGTGCATGTACGGCTGGAGGTGTAAAAGAACAAAAGTAGATTTCATACATATCTCTTGGAGCTAGAGCAAAGAAAAACAATTTTAGTCCATAAATCTGAACACAATAAAGGAAATGACAGGATTTGCTTTAATCGGGAATCTCCGGTCCATGGCCCCAAATGTTGATCTTCAACAGATAGAGGAAAAACTCTGGTCGCTCAGTTTTGGAAAAGTAAAAATCCTTTGGCAATGAATGATAGAATAGCTGGAGAAACCCGGAAGACTGTTTTGCTGATAAAACAAACATATAATAGGAAAGCAACATATATAAATTATCATAACAAATTTATTGGAAGATGGGTCATATTTATGGAATTTTGGAATGGCAAAGTAGCATATGATATCTCTCCTTAGGATACATGTACGTCTATTTAACTCTATCACAGCGTATTATTTTTACCAGTCCTGTAACCTCTTTGCCTTATTACTCTTTATTTCCTATTATTTCCTATTAATCATAAATTCAACAATAATACATATATTCAAACTAGAGAACAGTGTCCTCCGCGCCCAAGAGCCTTTCTTGGGCTAATTGAGACGGCTTATGGAGGATGTTCTTCTCCAACTGCTTTTATTTGCCCTTTCACTCACAAAGTCATTTCAAAATTCATACTGATTTGCTTAATAAGGTTCTGCAGGAAGCCGTATTATGTGGCGAGAGAGGGAGAGGTTACGAGCACACGCTCCCATTCTAAATGGGTTCCTTGGCATTTCCAACGTGTTGCTTTCTGTGCAAGTTCCCAACTCCCCCCCCCCTTTTTAAAAGCTTTTATCATTATGAAATATGTCTCTTTATTTATTTTGTCTCCCCATCATCCCCACCCCAAGGGATTCATGTGCAATCTATTATTCATTGACATTATTGCATGCACAGTGGGCCCTAGCTAGCAAAGATATAGCTAGTCTTGCAAATGATAAAAATGGTTTCAAATCTAGCAACTGATGGGGGCCACTTCTCTGCCTATTAAATATTACTTCGGTTCAAAGAATAAAAAGTACTCCACCTCAAAGCTGAATATCTAAGTGTAACGCAAACACATCGAGTTGCAGCATGGGCTGAGCACTTGGTTCTGGGTTGGTACTTTAATGAGGGACTCTAACTTGCACTTGGCTAGCACTCTGCTTCTTTCAGATTGGAAAGAGCCAGTTTTCAATGGAAATCAGGTGCCTTCATGCTGTTCTATCATTTGCAAACCTGCCAGACGATGCCATTAAAAGTCAGCAGGAATATAGCTCCCACTTCCATTCCCTTTGTTATTTTGCAGCAAGATTTTAAACAGAATGAGATCGTTGTATGCTAGGTTTTATGCAATGTTAAACTTGAGGCGTAATATCATCCAGGATGCACACACAGGAAAAATGCATGTGTTCGAATTTTGCACTAAACAGGAATCCTAAAAGGTCCAGACTTGGTGCTCAAATTGTAAAACTAAGAATATTTGCAAATGACTATCCATACACATTTTGAAATCAAGTGTTCCAATCAGTTTTAGGGGAGAATTCTGACAATAGCAGAAAGGAGAATGGACTAGGTCTCCACTTATTTGTCCCATGTCTGAAACGGAAATCAATCTAGCGAATATGATTGGTCATATTCAGCCTGCAAGAAATATGCAATTGATTACCTTTTATTTTCCCATCTGCATTGTACCAGTTCAATTAAGTTATGGAATCATAAAATCATAGAGTTGGAAGGGACCAGGAGGCTCAACCCCCTGCAATGCAGGGCTATTTCACATTACAAGTGTCATTGTATCCCTGCTAATGATTTTAATTGTTTACAGTAGTCTTTTAAGGATATTAACAGTTTATTCCAGTCTTTTAAAAATACTTGATCTTCCTGGTTTCTGATATTTCCCGTCAGTCTCGCCATCTCTGCATACTCCATTAACTTAGTCTGCCATTCTTCTCTGGTCGGCACTTCTCCCTCCATCCATCTCTGGGCTAGAAGCATTCTCTTTTTTTAAAAAAATAATAATATTTATTGAAGTTTCGAAAAATTCCAAAAGTAAAGAAGAAAAAAATAAAAACAGAATAAAAACAGAAAATAGAAGCAATTAAAAAAAAACAAGTTCATCTTTACATAACTTATCTTTCATTTGCTTGTTTCCTTGACCTCCTCACACCTCCCTTTTTTGTATTCTAGTTCAATTAGCTATTTCAGCAAATCCTTTCCATCTTTGTTTTTGTCTTAATAATTTATCTTAATATAGTGTAACTTTACATTCTCACCAATTAACAATCCATTTTTACTTAATCCTTTATAACATTACTGCTAAAACCACATCATTCCAGCATCCTTCTAACATTCCTTAATTTTACAATGTTTCTGTAAATAAACTTTAAAATTCTTCCAATCTTCTTCCACCGACTCTTCTCCCTGGTCTCAGATTCTGCCAGTCATTTCCGCCAGTTCCATATAATCCATCACCTTCATCTGCCATTCTTCCCAGGTGGGTAGATATTGTGTCTTCCAGTACTTTGCAATAAGTATTCTTGCTGCTGTTGTAGCATACTGGGCTAGAAGCATTCTCACTGCCGTCATTGCGTACATGAAAAGTATTTTATCTTCTTTTGGTATCTCTTCACCTATTATACCGAACAGAAAATCTTCTGGTTTTTAAACAAAAGTTTTCTTAAACATTTTCTTTAACTCATTATATATCATTTCCCAGAAACCTTTTACCACTCTGCATATGGTAGAAGGTACCCTCTTTCCCTTTACATTTCCAACACAGATTTGAACTAGCTCTATACATTTTCGCAGTTTTACTCAGTGTTAGATACCAATGGTACATCATTTCCGGGAGGGATTAATTTTCATCTGCATCAGAGCACTGGGCTATGTTGACCCCGGTGCTGGGCAGCATTCAAAGAATGCAAGCATCAGTACAATAATTTCTGCTTGTGTAATGGGACTTTCTCCTCTCTCCTTCCCCCATGTTCAGCCATGGCCATCACAAAACCTCTCCAGATGGTTAGGGGAAATGCCTAGAACATGTTCAGCCATGGCCGTCACAAAACCTCTCCAGAGGGTTAGGGGAAATGCCTAGAACATCCTTAGGGGGCGTGAGGGGGATGGTGAGGGAGAGAATGTTCCATTGCGCAAGCAGAAATTCTGGTGATCATGTAACACTCATATAGCACTACATTGGATACAGCCTTGAATCTGCTTTCTTTATCTTTCCTTTTGCTGCCACCCAAATTAGTATGGTCTTGGAGGCTCAGAAAAATTGCCTTGTTGACTGGGGGGGGGGGGAGAGAGAAATCAGGCTCCTGAATTGGGGTTTCGACACCCCTGATATACAATCACACACAGCCTGGCACCAAATGAGTTTTTCCTTTTTCTATCCAGTTCATTTTCCATACCCATTTTCTTTGGGGTTCTTTTTTGTTGAGTCCCACCCCCCAATCTTCCATTTTAAAGGAGTGCCTCCACTGAACCCATTGATGTGGACCC
This sequence comes from Podarcis melisellensis, assembly GCF_964234715.1. Lineage (NCBI taxonomy): Eukaryota > Metazoa > Chordata > Lepidosauria > Squamata > Lacertidae > Podarcis > Podarcis melisellensis. The sequence goes on from NC_138531.1 coordinate 32,877,464, forward strand.
ATTTGTAATAAAGACTGGTATCTTTACTTTGGTCTCAGCAATGAATCCACGAAGAGCACTGCCAATTATCTATAAAAGTCGGTTCTCCTTAAGTGGGAATATCTTTCTGAGGGCAGGCTGGAAGCTGGAAGTAGGTAATTGCCTTGGAAATTGCATCGCATACGAGAAGGGATGTATGCTGCTGCATTGTGAGAGGTAGGCCAATGCTTCTCATTATGACCTGGTATGTAAAATCATGTGCAGCAAAGAGGAGAGCCCATTTTAAAAAATAATTTCCTCTTTCCCTATACTGTATATCCCTTTTGTTCCTAAATCTAAAAAAAAAAGTCCATAGGGGCATACTCATTTTACTGTTAAATGGCAATACTTTTCTGCCAAGTTCAAACATCAACTTGTCCTTCAGTTACAGTCAAGTGTCTCAGAAATCCATGCCTATTATAGATATATAATGTCAGGGATAGTTCTCCAAATTTTTAATTTTATTTTTTAAAAATCTGTTAATTTGTTCCTGCTTCTTGCCCTGCTTCTACAGTGGTACCTCAGGTTACATACTCTTTAGGTTACATATGCTTCAGGTTACAGACTCTGTTAACCCAGAAATAGTGCTTCAGGTTAAGAACTTTGCTTCAGGATGAGAACAGAAATCGTGCTCTGATGGCGCGGCGGCAGCAGGAGGCCCCATTAGCTAAAGTGGTGCTTCAGGTTAAGAACAGTTTCAGGTTAAGAACGGACCTCCAGAATGAATTAAGTACTTAACCTGAGGTAAAGGTAAAGGTAAAGGTACCCCTGCCCGTACGGGCCAGTCTTGACAGACTCTGGGGTTGTGCGCCCATCTCACTCAAGAGGCCAGGGGCCAGCGCTGTCCGGAGACACTTCCGGGTCACGTGGCCAGCGTGACAAAGCTGCATCTGGCGAGCCAGAGCCGCACACGGAAACGCCGTTTACCTTCCCGCTGGTAAGCGGTCCCTATTTATCTACTTGCACCCGGAGGTGCTTTCGAACTGCTAGGTTGGCAGGCGCTGGGACCAAGCAGCGGGAGCGCACCCCGCCGCAGGGATTTGAACCGCCGACCTTTCGATCGGCAAGTCTTAGGTGCTGAGGCTTTAACCCACAGCGCCACCTGTGTCCCCTTACCCGAGGTACCACTGTATAAATCTAGGGTCAAACACATGGTTTGCTTTGCAGAACGTTCCAGGCCCATATGTTAATAACAGTACAAACGAAACTTATGGAATATGCACAACTGGAAAAACTAACAGATAAACTACATGAAAAGGACAACAAGGAGTTTAAAAGAGAATGGGAACCCTTTACAACATATATGGAGGCAACATAAAGAAATGGACTCATTGGCAGGGTTTGAGTAAACAATCACAACTGTATACAACAAAAAATAAGACTAAATGTATTGGGGAAAATTTGGGGAAACAATACGCAGGATGAACAATATGGAAATAAAACAAAACGGGAGTATGAGGGAAGTCCAGAGGAGGAGGGTGGGCAATATGAAAAATTGTTAAAGATATATCATTAGAAGAAGCATACATGGAAAAATCAATAAAAATATTTTTAAAATAATAATAACAGTACATGTTATATGGGCAGAGGAATGGGGAATGACTCAGCTCCAATCATTAGCACTGTGGAAATGGAAATTATGGGATATTACGTGCTGTAAATGCCAGTGGGCAGGATAAACTCAGACTACAAATACTTCTAGAGAGAATTAGGCTCTTTATTTCCGACTCTGGTCAGAACTGGTCATTCATGACGTTTCAGCAAAATCTTAGCAACCTTTATTCAAGGATTGGACATTAGGGATGGATGGAGCAGGGGAGATTAGATTTAGTTTCCATTTAAAGCTGAACCTACCTAATTCTCACTTTCAGAAACTATATGAGAACTGAAACACAGCCACCGTTCAAAATCCCCACGTCTTCAAATTTTGTAGCAAAGCTCTCCAGCTAAATAATATGTACTGAAATGCATGTATGCTGGAACAAAGTATGCACAAAAATTCACACATTGGTGACAATGCAGTGCATTATATTAGGGGAAATTGCTTTGAAAATGTGCATATTAGGCCAAAATATATATATATATCAGGAGAAATTCACACAAACATGTGGATGATTTTTCATAAAGACTTAAATTAGGTTTTCATCACAAATCGATATATAAAAGTGAAGAACCCAGGAGAAATGAGAGAAAATGAAGATTTGCCCATCCATAGTTACTGAAACATCATCAAATTGGCTATGAGAAATGGGCTAGTTTTCCAACCTCTTAATTTTGGGGGGCTCTTTTGCTCTAACGTAGATTCGAGCATTAAAATTTTTATTTGGTTTCTGAGTACTCCTTGCCATATATTATATATGCAAATATCTATCTTTCTTTTTTAATGCCTGAGGCAAGTAATTGTAAAATGCATGCTGTGATCCTTAGGTGCTTTTTGGAATAGGTCTTCAGAGACATGTGTAAGAACCATCTGCCATCTAACTTTCTGTCCTATACCAATATGTACATTTTCGTCTACAAGATAAAGATATGAATTCAAAAAGCCCATATGACTCAGAAGCCCATTATTTATTCCTGTTTCTCCACTCCCCTTTACAACCTTGACTAATATGAAACATAATTGCACACCAATTATTCTGGCTCCCTTGATGTCGTAACTTATTTCTGCAATCTATTTTTTTTAAAAAAAAACGGTGATCAAATCTAAAAAAATGTATTTCTTTTTTTAAAAACCCTCCCATATTTCAATTATTTCCTGTACTAAATGGTGCAATTTGGTGTAAATGTAAACACTGATAAGCGAGATGGGATTTGCAAAGGATGTTTCTCTGGGCTTGTTGCCTTGGTGATTTAGTGCCCCAAACAACAAACCTCAGCTTTTCCAAAGAGTACTTTTTCCAAAGATCTGGGCTTTCTTCTTTTTGGAGTTCTTAGGAAAGGGGAAGTTGTGGCACAGAAATGATGGAGTTTATAGTTCAAAGCACCAAGCTGGTGGCATCTGAGCTACTGTGCTGCTGAGCTACTGCCTTATGAAATGCTTGTGAAAGTGAGACGAAAAAGAAGAAGAGGAGGAGGAGGAGGAGGAGGAGGAGGAGGAGGAGGAGGAGGAGGAGTTTGGATTTGATATCCCACTTTATCACTACCCGAAGGAGTCTCAAAGCTGCTAACAATCTCCTTTCCCTTCTTCCCCCACAACAAACACTCTGTGAGGTGAGTGGGGCTGAGAGACTTCAGAGAAGTGTGACTAGCCCAAGGTCACCCAGCAGCTGCATGTGGAGGAGCAGGGAATCGAACCCGGTTCCCCAGATTACGAGACTACCGCTCCTAACCACTACATCACACTGGCATGAGGACATGAGGACATGAGGGATAAGTAGTAGGCGTAGTAGGTGAAAGTCAACTTGATTCAATCTGTCTGTGGCACTAAATGAGCTGAATGTGAATTTTACTTGATAACATCACAGTAAATTGGAGGGACGTAATTTCCCACCCAACTCAAGGCTCGCCAATCGGACTTAATCTTTTAGACATGATGGCAAAGCACTACCCAAGTGTCTTTTTCGGCATTCCTGCCTCCGAAAAGCATTTAAAAATGGAAAGAAAAGAGTGTGTGTTGATTATGAAGTCAGTTCCATTGTTTGAGTTACTGAAATAGAACTGGCTCCCAATCAGTCCCATTCATTCAATAAATTGTTCTGAGGAACAATTATGCATTATTACAGTCAGTGTCTGGTAATGCCATTCAGAAAAGAGTCTAGCATGGTTCAGATTTCCCCTGCATATCAAGTGAAGATTCTCATAGCATAGTTGTGTATTCTGAAAAGAGTTGGAGTTTGGAGCCAAAGTATGTGATTGATAATTCTGTTTTCTTGTCTCATTTTTATTTTTCTGGACCAGTATTGCTAGCTAAATCCTTCAGGGATAATGCTATATAAACTTTATTAATGGCTCTGATTCACACAGAGCACTCACTACGCATGCTGAAATGTTGAATGCAATTTCTCCCACCAACATTTCCCAGTCTATATGGAACTTTTCTAATGCTTTGAAGACAAAATGTGCTTAGATGGTTTTCAGATAGGTATTACAAATGAAATTTCAGATGCTGCACACTACAGTGGCTGTATAACACCAACAAGCCTTCTTTCTACCATTTTTCAGAGAGGAACATTAATCCCAAGCCCCCTTATTCAAGGTTGAGCTGGCCTCTCACCAGCCACTGAATGTATGAGTGGATGGAAGAACAGTGGTGAGGTCCCAACTTGTGGATCCCAAAGGAAAGACCCAAAATAGGGTATTCTGGGGTGGGTTAGGGGCTAGTTTGGGATCCCAATCCAGCATCACAGCCATTCACAGCTGACATTGGGCCCAGTTTGGTCCTGATAGTCTTTTGGCAGGCATAATATCCCAAGTTTTCTTCCAAATGCATATTCAGTGAAGATGGACTATTTCCTTATTGGTAATCCACTCCTGAGGGCTGCAAATCTTCCAGAACAGTGTGATGGGCACTGTGGAGGACTGTAGCAGCAAGGGAGAGTCACTTGTGTGAGTGAGTGCAGTTCTGCTCACACAACTACACTGTTGGATCAAAGGCAGTGCTTCAGGGAGGCTGAACTAGAAATGGCTTGTGAGGAGGGAGAACAACATGCACCTGGACTCCTGGCAGGACTGTTGCTTCCACTTACCAGAAGGAAGAGTAGGAAGGGAGAGGTGATGGGGATGTTGAACATGAAACCAATCCAGTGCTCTCACAAGGAAGAAGAAGAAGAATTTGGATTTGATATCCCGCCTTTCACTCCCCCTCAGGAGTCTCAAAGCTGCTAACAATCTCCTTTCCCTTCCTCCCCCACAACAAACACTCTGTGAGGTGAGTGGGGCTGAGAGACTTCAGAGAAGTGTGACTGGCCCAAGGTCACCCAGCAGCTGCATGTGAAGGAGCGGGGAAGCAAACCCGGTTCACCAGATTATGAGTCCACTGCTCTTAACCACTACACCACATGGGCATAAGGGTGTCCATACAGTGCTAACCTCCCCACCACTTCAACAACACCCTTACCTTCAGCACGTTATGCGCTACCACCCCTCCCTGGCAGTCACTCCAATAATAATAATAATAATTTATACCCCACCCTTCCCGATTCAGAAAACCAGGCTCAGGGCGGCTAACAACAAATTTAAAGCACTTGATTGATGCAACAAAAAAGCAGCATAAAATACAGTATAAAACATGAATAACAATAAATTCAGAATTCAAAAATCAATTTAGGTGGGAAGTCCATCCAATAAACATTATATGATCACCAGGGCTAGCTGGCTAAATTAGTCCTATTTAGGCCAGCGAGGAGACCAGGGGAGAATTAGCTGTGGGATCCCAGAGCGGGTAATCTTCATAAAAAGCGCATTATACAATAATCTAGTATATGCTAAATATTATCAAGGTTCCAACCCCCAACCCCCCATGGAGAGAAGTCACCTATCTGCCCAACTTATCCACTTCTACAGAGTATCACAAAAACAAGGAAATCAAAGCAATCTTGGTTGCTTCAATTGAAGAAAGAGAATAAAGAGACTCTGTTTTCAATAGTTTCTATAGAGACAGAAAGCTCATAGATTCCTTGTTGTAGCTATAAATAGCTTGAGAGTACGGCACAGAAATGGAGTTCAGCTGTAGCTTCTACCTTTGGGTAAAATAGGTTATACTCTTGAGGAGGGAAGGACAAAATTATATGCTACATTATTATTGTCACTAATAATAAATAAGATGCACGCTTACAAGGGGGCAAATATTCTATGAAGACTTGATTTATTAATCAATGCATGGCTTTCTGTAGTTGCTACTAATAGATCTTAGTAGCAGCTATAATATGCCATAAGATGTGCATTATAGTGCAAATTGTCTGTGCTCATATTGCAGGTTTAACCCGTGAAGCTCATATAGAAATAAGTACCCTGAACACTGATAAATAATTTCATGTAACATTTCACCTCACGCTGCAATTTAAGTTCTATGTGAATCTACCCTATTTCAATTTCATATAAAATGTACAACCTATAATATGCCAACACAACTTCATTGAGACGTGTTTTCTTTGCAAATGTGGATGTCAGGCAACTTTAATGAAGAGCTCTTGCAACTGGCTTAGGGGTTGAGAAAATGCCATGGCTTCAAATTAGCATCGGTAAAGCAAACAATAAAACTGATTGGATACCAGGAGATCCATCATGCTGAGCCTCCGGAAATTTCAGATGAGCAAGCAGTTCTTCACAGAGTACTCAGCTCACAGCATTTATCAGACCTTTGTTGTACTGCTTTCTGCCTTTTTAATTTGTTATGTTTGCTTGTTTATTCAAGATTTTCATATCCTGCCCTTCAGCCTCATATCCTGCCAATTCTTAGGGTAGTTATGGCCATGCCTTCCTCAGGATTGGAGTACCGAAGGGCTGCTAAGTAAGAACTCAGAGCTCACCCAACTGGCCATCCACCAGGAATGCATCACAAATACTATGGATGTGTAATGACAACAGTGTTTGCCTTCTACCAGCATCTGGAATGTTTGGAAGCAACCCATTCTGTTTAGGATCCACTCTGCCTTGTTCCAATTCGTTTTGTTATTCAGTTTCAGATGTGATCAGTTAAACCTGAAGCTTTCCCATTGAGTATAATGGGGAATTTTAAAATGGCTATAACTTCCCCCCCTTATTTACATAAGTAGATGGAATTTGCAAAAAGAGAAAAGAGAGAACAACGTAGTTTTTAGTTGTTTGTTAGGAAAAAGGACTGTTGAGAAAGAGGCAGGCCACCCTAACAGTCTATCTCTACTATTTATGCCTCACACTCACAGCCAAAACTCAGAGGAGAATGACAACCCATGGGAAAAACAACTCTGCTTATTCTCCCCCCCCCCCAATCCATGTGATTGGTGCACACTTGAATGTTGTTGGGTTTTTTTAAAACTATGATTAAAAGTTAGACTTGCCTGTAAAATGAATGATTCTCAACTCCCTCCCCTCTCGTCTTCACTCCTCCCATCTCAAGCTCTAGGCATTGCCCCAGTCATCTGGGTTTTGTTTCTCAAAAACCCAAAAGGGATTAAAACCAACCATACACACAACTTTTTAAGAAAAAGTGAGGGAACAGAGCTTCTCAGAAGGTTAGGGACAACTCGATCTGCCTCAACATACCTTGTTAACTACATACACAGCCCAACAAGACAACAACAAGAATCCCCCAACAGCATACAAATCAATCTGGCTAACCCAGGCTTCCTCAAACTTGGCCCTCCAGATGTTTTGAGACTACAATTCCCATCATCTCTGTACACACAGAATAGATGCACATCCCTAACAAATACCCACTTTAAAATAACAGTCAAGTGTGAAATCACACAGGACTCACTTTTCTGTTGAAATAAGCAATACAGTATTTTATCACTGATACATACGGATTTGTGAATAACATAAAGCATTTGCACACTAATTATTTTATATTTTTCAATGATCTTCCCAGCAGTTGCATGGTTGCCTTTGCTGGAAATCTAGATAGAATAAGTGCTGTGTTTGCTAATGCTCCAACGAACCATTTCAGCCGGAAAGTAATGCTGACAATAAAACGAATGGTAAAAATAATAATTTCACAGAACCATAATCTTACTGATAAAGTGTCACACATTTTGCATTTCATCAAGGAACTAAATTCTGGGCAGTGTACGGTTTAAAATGTTACTTCATCTGGACCTCCAAATGAGCAATCTTTGCTGCTGTTCCAATTTATTTGCATGTCATTTGTTCCGTATATTGATTGTTTTCCTATTAGAATATTAAGATATAACAACAATATGCTACACCACAGTGTCCATATGTTTACAATTCCAATATGGCTAAAAGGAATCTATTTCGATTCAAAACTAGTCTTTCTTCAGAAGTCCTTTTTGGCACTGGGCTGATAGCAGCCACACAGCCAGAAAAAGAAGAAGCAGGGTATATTGTTGCTGCCAGGACAAAGTCTCAGAACCTGGGTAGGTTCGTAGGAGGAAATACAGTATTTCACATAACTTGAACCTAACCCACAGAGGGCTTTATAAGTCATAACCAGCACTTTGAATTATGCCCAGAAGCAGACTGATGGCCAAGTGGAATTGTTACAACAAGGGAGTTGTGTGCTCCCTAAAACCAGCCCCAGTCAACAATCTGGCTGCAACTCTCTGAGCCAGCTGAAGATTTTGAGCTCTTTTCAAAGCCAGACCCATGTAAAGCATGTTTGTTGTTGTTGTTTAGTCGTTTAGTCGTGTCCGACTCTTCGTGACCCCATGGACCAGAGCACGCCAGGCACTTCCGTCTTCCACTGCCTCCTGCAGTTTGGTCAAACTCATGCTGGTAGCTTCGAGAACACCATCCAACCATCTCGTCCTCTGTCGTCCCTTCTCCTTGTGCCCTCCATCTTTCCCAACATCAGGGTCTTTTCCAGGGAGTCTTCTCTTCTCATGAGGTGGCCAAAGTATTGGTGCCTCAGCTTCACGATCTGTCCTTCCAGTGAGCACTCAGGGCTGATTTTCTTCAGAATGGACAGGTTTGATCTTCTTGCAGTCCATTGGACTCTCAAGAGTCTCCTCCAGCACTAGTATTCAAAAGCATCAATTCTTCGGCGATCAGCCTTCTTTATGGTCCAGCTCTCACTTCCATACATCACTACTGGGAAAACCATAGCTTTTACTATACGGACCTTTGTTGGCAAGTTGATGTCTCTACTTTTTAAGATGCTGTTACAGTAATCCAAACAGGATGTAACTAAGGTACGTGTCACTGTGGCCAAATCTGACATCTCAAGGAACGGGCACTAGCTGGTGCACTAGCTTTAACAGTGCAAATGCACACCTGGCCATGCTCAGGCATCCGTGCTCAGGGCTGAGCGCAGGAGCACACCCAAACTGTGAACCTGTGTCCTCAGCAGCAGTGTTACCCCATCCATCACAGGCAGAATCCCAGTTCCCTTTTCTGCCTTCTGACTGACGAAGAGCACCTCTGTCTTGCCTTATTTGTAACATGCAGTTGGCCTATAGGTAGTAGAGGAAATGATGTACTAACAACAAATGTGTGATAATAAGCATCGGTATATGTTAAAGAGACCAGTGTTCCTGACTATTGGGTGATGCAGTGCATTGCTTTGAAGTTTTAAGAGATGTCAATGGAAGAAACATAATGGAAGAGAGCATCTGTGCCAATTCAATTATTGAAATAGGATTCACATAGGAGATGATCTTGGCGAATTGCACTCCAGCAAACACTTTCAGGATGTTTATTAGTTTTCAAGCAACCGTAAAGCTTAAACCAGATGAAGGTACTAAACCGTCAGATTGTGAACAGTTCTCATAAAACTATTGCATAGACTCATTTGGGGAAATGTGTCAACCATCAAGCACAAATGGTTATTTGCATGGGGTAGCTGTCATGACCAGGTGTCAGTTGCATAAATTAGTGAACTGAACACCCCCCCCCCAAAAAAAAAAATCTTTGGGTGCCTCTGGAATCTCTGTCTTCATTTTCAGGGTGGGTTGAGCCATCCAACCTCCCCCCCTCAAAAAAAACCTGTTGTGGTGGAGTGGGTTTGGATGGGTCAGAAATGTCCTTCCACCCAGCCCTGCCTAATTCTGCAAGCATAAGAGCTCTGCTTTCAGCGGAGACGTATCACTAGGAAGAAACACTCCAATATGCCCATCAAATGGTGGAATGGTAGAATCTACTGCTGGTAGCAGTGACCACAAAAGTCATGAAATGGGTGGGGGCAGGGCCTGTGAAATATACTCAGAGTCGAGAGTGGATTTCATGCTCTTTATTCAGCTCAAAGTGGTGAGGAGGAATAAAAGTTCTCCCAGAATGTCTGCCTTATATACATTATTTACACAATGGGCCCCACATGATTGGCTAATTCAGAGATTCTCCTGTAGACCAATCAGTTGTGGATTCCCTTCCACCTGGAGCTGGATTGGGTGGCTCCTGTGGACCAATCAGACTGCTGCATTCTGAATCCTATTGTTCTAGGACCAATCAGACTGCTGCTTTTTGGATCCTATTCAACTCAATACATAACAGTCTGGGTGGCACAGGACCTGCTGCCACCACAACACATTTTCTCTGCCCATCTTCTGTTTTGGCTGGCCCAAACTCTGGCTGCACTGCTCCATCAGGTCTTGCCACTGCCAGCCAGTGGCATACAATGCCATGGTCTCCACGCCACCCCAGTGCAGAATATAGCAATTGTCGTTTGAAGTGTGCTATCAGACTCCTAATGTAGATACCCATATTTCAAATCTTCGCCGCAGAAAGTAAATGAGCGCTGTAACTAAGTATCCTCATTCTCCAAATTTGTTTCTTATTACAGACAAATAGCTACATAAATAGAACGTGAAGGGTGCATGAATAAACAATCAAGTAAGAAAATGGCAAAGTTAAGACTGGGTGCACACCATTAACTCAGATCTCTGGTGGATATATGGCTGCACTTTTAAATCCTGACTGCTAATTCCGAAAGAATATGTCAAGTAATTCAATCTATCATCGCTGCTCTCGAAATGCAGACGCAAGTAGCTGTAATTTCCCTCCCACACGTTCCTTTGATGGCCTCAGCCTAGTGGCAAGGAGTTCAGTATAATAGTGCACTTTAATAACGCAATGTGCAATGGTACAGCTTTTTCTCACCAAGGACGATTGTGGAATGGCTGAGCCAGCTTTATGTACCAGTTAGCTGGTGGATCTGATAACCCTGACATCGACACCCACAAAAGACAAACAGTATTGCAGCTTGCAATTCAAACCTGCAGCTACTTGATAAAGGGCACGAACAACCAACACAATTCAGATAAACAGAAGCGATAAAATCAGACAATTTTTGCCTGTAATGGAAATGCTGAAGCCAAACTGATTAGAAATCGTTATCATAAGATGAATACTTGTATATAAAGCCAATCAAATATTAGGTGCAGAAACAATCAAGGGGACGGCAGAACAGAATCATTAAACTGCACTTTGAAACCAGGCACCTGGCTCTTTGTAATTCCAGAGATAAAAACTGTTACTACAGTGTAGAACATTTTAAAAAAAGAAGTCTAGACCATAAAGAAATGCAACTTTCCCCTTTCTTTCAGTGTTCTAATATCTCACAATGTCTTTGTGGATCTGAACTTCATTTTTTAGAGACTGATATACATCAGAATGTTCAAACCATTTCATTTAGATTTTCAGTCCATTTTTGCCCACCCCTTTAAAAAGCACAGAAGAGGTACTACTACATTTAAAGCAAACACACCGAGCGAGTGTGGATTAGAACCAGGTGCATGTACACTGCCAGATTTCTACTAGAACTCCTGCCAGATAGTCCCCTGAAACAGGAAGGTTTAAAGGTAAAGGTGAGTCATATTGCTGATAGAAAGGAGAATATGGTTGATTCTGGAGTGGTGTGCAAACTATAATACCTGTCCACCTGGGCATAAAAAGTTGGGCAAAGTGACTTTTCAAAGGCAGCATCCTCTAGGCCTGGATGGGTACCATATGGTCCACCATATGTTGTTGGACCAACTCACATCAGTCCTTCCCAGTAAGGCTGGTCCAGGATGATGGGAATCATAACAACACCTTGAAGGCCACAGGCTCCCAGCCCTGTCATACCCAAACTAGATACGATGTTACACAATTAAGTGCAATTAACATGCAGTTGTTGTTGTTTTATATCCAAATAGCACTGGAAGCAACAGCAAGACCCCTCATGACCATACCCTCCCGAAGCTGGAATTATTTATTTTTCAGAATCAGTATTCCACCCTTCACCATGACAACAGGATCCTAGAGAGATTTCCAAGTTGTACAAAAATCCAACGAGCAGAAGATGTAAATGAATGTTCCAACAATGCAATTTAGAAAACCATAGCAGAGTAACAGCCCGAGGCCAAACAACCACTGGTGGTTACAAGTTAACTCCAGAAAGAAGGATAATAAAATTGTTTTTAACCCGTCAGTGGGAGTCGCTGCTGCCCAGATTTCCAGAGGAAGAGAATTCTAGAGCCAGGGTGGGGCCGCTACAGAGAAGGCCTTGCAACATGTCACTGTTTGCACAGAGTGGGAAGCCTCCATAGTGCCTCAATTTCAGAATAAACGGACACAACATACAGCAGGCAGAAAGGAGCTTTCAGCAATGTGTAACAGGGTGAGAAGGTCCTTAGTGGAAGGCAGTGTGGTATAGTGACTAGAAGGTTGGACTATGATCTAGGAGACCAGCATTCAAATTCCCATTCAGCCATGAAGAACACTGAGTCAGTTTCTCTCTGTCAAAAACACCCCACTGGGTTATTAGGAGGATACAATGAGGAAAGTAAGGCCATGTAATCCCACCCCAGAGCTCCCTGGGGGATTAGTAAGAAATGAATGTTCTAAATAAGTTTTAGGGGGTGCTACAACCACACAGATCCCTGCTTGTTTTTGTTGTTGTCTGTAAAGCACTGGAAGGTGCACATTTTGTAGATTGTGCTTCTGAGAATTTTGAAAACCACTGGTTTGAAATGCTATCCGGAAGGACTCAAAAGGATCCACAGGGCAAAGACAAGATGAGTGCACTCAGTCAGTGAGATGGGGTAACCGGCTGGAAAATAAGATGTAATGTGACTCAAACAATAGTTTTGGGCTTTCTTATGTACAGAATGAAGCGTGCATGAAATGGATTACCAATGAAGCCACAGCAAGTGCAACTGAGAATGAATTTTAAAGCAGCAGAAAGAGCGTCTTTACGAATACAAATGATGGCTTGTGACGATTGTCTGTGAGAAACAACAAGGAAGAGCAAGGCTGCATATGAAAAAGATGCACCATTTAGCGGAGGAAAAAGTCTGCCATAGCCAGCAATTTGTCATGCCAGAAACTCTTGGCAGCTCTTGCTTAAAGAGATGGGGGCAACTTGTTTCAGCTAAGGGCTGCATTTCCTTCTAGGCCACACCCCATCTCCCCAAGACACAACCCTCACTTTTCCCTGTGTGAGTGAGTGAGTGAGGTTAGTTGGTTAGTTAGTTAGTTAGTTAGTTAGTTAGTTAGTTAGTTAGTTAGTATGCCATCCTTCATCTGAAGATCACAGAGCGGGGACTTCCAGGGGAGAAACATGGCAGGCTGAATACCTTCTGTCAACAGCTCATTGACAGAGATAATTATATGGTTATTAAAGATAGCCAAGTCATTATTCTTGCCTGTCAAATTTGCTCAAGGAAAAGAGAGTGTACAAGGGATCAACCTCTGATGCTCTGTAAAAGCCGCTTTCTATGTTGAGAAACTTGGGCTTCTAGAAACTTAGATTGGGAGTGAGTGACTTAGATAAGAGGAAGTAAAATTGTGCCCCCAAACCACGCATCAGCCCTCAAAGCATAAGGGCAGCAGGCCTCCATTTCTCTAACTATCTTTATGCTACCTCGCCTAGTGGGAAAGGAACATGGATTAATAAGGAAAGCTGTGAAGACCCTAAGATGGAGATGGGAGATGGAAGTTCTTAAAGTGGAGTTGAGCTGTTAAGACCAAGAACACCCAATATGGCGAATACATCCTTGGACACTCCATTGACTGTTGGCATCTTAATATTGGAGGAACAAATAAAAGAGATGAGAGCTGGGATTGATGAAATGGTGAATGAAAATGGACCACAGAAGGATAAAATGGAAAGTGGATTTAAAGAAGACACAGAGGCTTTGGAGAACGTTATTGATAAAGGATTGCCAGTACAGGAGAGTGAAATGGTAGTGCTGGAGGCAGATGATGATGAAATGGAGAAGTCCTTCACACAGGTGTCTACAGCAATGAAACTGTCACGGTCTGGTCTACGGGTGATCAAAGTCCCGGCTGAGGACGTCGGGACCAGGGGCAAGATGGGGGTGGGAGCAGGAACGAGAGACTAGAAGTCAGGGGTCTGAGGGTCAGGAAGCAAGGAGTCACGAAGTCAAGGGTCCGAGGATCAAGAAGCAGGGAGTCAGGAAGCCGAGGTATGAGGATCAAGAAGCCAAACGCAGCAAGGCAGGAAGCATGTTGCTGTGGCAAAGAGCCAAAGGGAAATGCCTTATATCCCTTCCCGGCTCTTGCCACCAGGTGCTGTGAGTTACCAATCGGCCTCACCTGTGCAGCCGAGCCTTGCCTCTTCAGAACAAAGTTAGGAAGGCCCTAGTCCTGCAAAGTCCTACTGGTCACAGGGCCTGGCTCCTGCACGCACTCCTGACAGTAACAACCAAATGGCAGAGCTGTGTTGTTGGAGGACTAGGATGAAGCCATGGATGGAGAGGTGAAGATACATACTGAGCTGGCTGTCCAGGAGTCGGCTTCACCTGCTGAGCAGCAGCCTGGAGCAGAAGGCGAAGTGACTCCACCTGCTGCTGATCAGCCTTCTTGCTCCTGATGAGAACCAGCTGGCTCTAGCTTTCCCAGCCTCAAGTCAGTTGCTGGAAACAACATTTGTTAGTACTGCTCAGACCTTGCTGCTTCTTGCCTCTCCTGACCTTGGACCCTTGGCTTTCTTAACTCCTGGATCATCTGACTATATGAACTGAGATACTCCTGACCTTAGAACTGGACCTTGTATACGGACTCTGCCTCCAGGCAAGTACCTCCCTGAGACTTAGGTGGTTGTCTGGCTTCTCCCTCCACAGAGCTCTACTGTGACTGGCAGCACAGGACTACAACACGGACAGAGTTAGAGTTGAGAGAGAAAGGACTCTGTGTACAGTACAATTTGGATTAAATTTAGAGGAAAAAGCTACCAAGCTTTTCTTGGGGAAAGAGTGGAAGGAGCATAAATGGAAGAGATGGTTTTTTAAAAAATGGAAAACCACAGCAAATAGGACTGGAAGATATGGAACTGGATGTGAATTAATGAATACACAATAAGTAAATAACTACAAAATATTATTTTAACATATGACCACAATGGAGACACCCTTATGTGAACAAAGACAAAAAGATTTATTATTCTTTAATATGGAGACAAGGTTGCTGAAGCTACTGGAGGCAAAGTTGTTAGGTATGGATAGAGAAAAATATTGTTGATAGTTATTAATAATAACTAGAGAACCCCTTATGGACTTTTTGTGTGGAAAGAAAAAATAATGTATTTGAATGACATGGGTGTACAAAAAGCAAATATTCAGCTCACAGTGAACTAATAGTTCTGTAGCTGATAGTGAGCTAAATGAACATCTGAACACAATCCTATATGTGCCTGATCAAGAGTAAGTTACATTTAGTTTATTATTATTATTATTATTATTATTATTATTATTATTATTATTAGTTTAACAAGGCTTCCTCTCAAGCAAGTGAACATGGGACTGAAGATATAGTGGATCTGAGCTGAATTTGAGCCTCTACTGTTCACAACTTATAAATTTTTTGGTCGTTTTAAAAATCAGATTCTCATATTTTCCCTGGATTCTTAGCACTCTCCTTAAGTCTTTGTCCCGAACTGTTATGCAGATAACAATTTCTTGTATGGCTTTCATCAAACTGCTTTTGTAAGGAGATGTTGCCCATCTGTGATGAGACACTAAATTCAAGTTTCTGAAAGGCGCAGAGCTGATTTTGCAATGTATTAGTATATTTCCAGTTCTCATTTGGGACAACAGGTGCTTGGCTTTAATCACTGGCTTTGATTTGATTGTTTTCCATCCTGATAATTCGGTTGGTTGGCTTGCAAGGTGGTATGTTATCATCTTGATAGAAGTTTGTACCAACCTCCCACTCTAATCCTTCACTACCACCACTAACAGTATTTGGAGCTGTTTCTGTTTGGACTGTACATTGATACTGCATGCTAATCCTCAAATCAAAGACATCAGAGGACAAATGGCTAAAAAAAAATTAATGTGATGGGAGAAAAATATTCCCCAAATAATTAGCCCAATGAGCAGCCTACTGGCCCAACACCAATTATTGCTCCACAGGCATCTATATCCTCAAGCAGAGGCGCCTGAGTGTGATACTAGTACGGTGCATGAGGTCAGATTCCTATAGCTAGCAAAGTTCAAGGGTGACCACCAGATGCAAAGAGAACAGGGCCCCTGCTTCCTTAACAGTTGCAGGGATGAGATATTTCCATTTACTGAAACTTCATTTTCTCAGGATCTATTTGAAACCCAGGACTCTTGTTGTCCTTTGAATCTGTTCACCCTGCAGAGATTGTCAAAAGCAACCTGTTAGTTGTATTTTCAGGCTGTGTACCCGCTATGCCATTTGTCACACAACAATGCAGTTTTTTTCTCATTCCAAAAGAGTTCACGCTCATCTTCAACGTGCTGCTTTCAGTCTAGATTGATTGGTAGCTCAGTTAGTTAAGAGCGTGGTGTTGATAACGCCATGGTTGCAGGTTTGATCCAGTTGCATATTTCTGCATTGCAGGGGGTTGAACTAGATGATGCTCAGAGTCCCGTCAAAATCTATGATTCTGTGACTTCTAGATCCTGCCTTCTATAAGGGTGGGTGTGGTCACTTGGTACACATTTGAAAACTCCCCTTGATCAGGTTACCCATGCCTTTTCCTCCCTTCACATACCCCAGGTGAGAGAATAAGAAAGTGGTAATTGTGAGCTTGTCGTACTGTATTATTGGCAAAACCTATTGCTGTTTCGCAACTTTCCAACTAGTTGCAGGACCTTAGCCAGACCTAGCAGAGTAAACGCAGAATCCACGGAAGCAATTGGCAACTTGTCTGCAGACAGGATAGACAAAGCAGGAACCAGGAACTTGTAGTTAGGTGTTTATTATATACAGTGGACTATTTACAGGAACAGAACACGGATCTTTAGCTAGCTCTCTCATACACAACTCACAACTTTCAACCTCCAACTCCTACACTGACACTCGTACTAACACACATTCCAGTTAGTAGGACATTAATCATTATTCCTGTGAGAGAGCTTGACCAATCATGGAGCTGTCTCCATGCCTCTGTATCACCAGGCAGACTTACTCCTTCACATTGCTTTTTGGCTGTCTGCCAAACCTTAATTGACTGTGTGAGTAGCTGCACGTATTCAGTTTCCCAACATGTATGCCTACTTGCAACATCATTGGGCAGTTGCTGGATCCACCTGCATCAATTTACATTGGTTTTTAAATAGACACACAGCAGCCTAATGCAGAATTAATCTCCAATGAGCTGTTGAGGACAAAAAAAATGCAATGGATCTTCGTTGGGTGTGGACTATGTAGAAAAAAACAAGTACGCAGTCTCCATTGATTCTGGAATTAAATGCTGCATGTACATAGCTCCAGTCTAACCATTTTAGAACCATCTAGTCATTTTAGAATTGCAAAGTTTTTAATAGCGGGCCACTGAACTTCACCTCTCTATTTATTGCATTACCTAATCTCAGAAGCTTGGTACAAGTTACATTCAATATGAAGCATAGATAAAATGCTGTTAAATCATTGCATTAAATATGGATCCCATTTGGCAAGTCTCCCAGGGATGGGAATTTCATTGCTGGAAGGCAGCCAGAGGGGACACCTTTCTGTGAGTCCTTGCTGCGGAGAGTTAGTGCAGAGGTGGCATTACGTAGGGAAGCCCTCTTGGCTGATCTTTAAAATGGGACTAGGAAACTACCATCAGAACAGGTGGTGAGTTTCCAGGAGAAATAACAGAGTTCATGTGTGAGGCCTGGGCTAACGGTGTGCTGTCAATTAGACCAACCTGAGCGAGGTTTCCTAAGTTAGAGTTGGGGATAGGGTCAGAAATCCAAGTAGGGGTACTTGGCTATATGAGCACTTTTGCTCAAATGAATTACAAGAGTAAAAAGCATAGTGGGCAAACATCACCTTGATCAGACGCCCCTGTTCCTTCAGCCTTGAGCTTTACTTGTGCTATCCCTTCCCTTCAACAAAGGGAAAAGTGAAACCTCACCTTAAAGAAGGGAAAGTGAGTGGCAGGTGTCAGAAAGCCTCCTTGGGAATAAATGATGCTCTGAACATCTTTGGGAGTTTCTCCTCAGGCAATATTCTTAGGGAAGGCAGGGGAAATTCAGTTAAATTTCTCAGAGGTAACCCTCATTATTTCTTCTGCTAAGGTATGGGACCACCTTCTGTTGCCACCAGGAATGGGTGGATGCTAGAGTTATCTTCAAAAGTTACCCATTATCTCACCAGTGATTATGTTTCTTAAATAGTAATAATAATAAATAAATAGAGTTCTGAGAGAGCTTTCATGTAGTGCCAGGAACTGCCATTTGAAGAGGCGTGTTGCCTCGTATTTAAAGTTGCCCCTGAGATCTGTCAGAGCAACAGAGAGCATTTTGAAGCATTAATATGGAATAATGGTCTCCGACAGCCATAATAGACTCCATGCTGCAGCCACAAATACTGGGCCAAAGTATGTTGCTTCCCTTAGAAGGGCAAAAGGAAAACACTTTAATTACAAAATACAACCGAAACACGAAGACGTTCTTAGAGTTGATTTTTTGATTTTCTCAAGAGGTTTGACGAATGGGTAAATCTGGACAATTTCTGACTGCTGATTAAATTTACATTTACCTTTGGTGTTTGTATTTGATTAGAGCTGGAGGGCTGCAAGACACGAGGCCATAATGGGTAGAGTTAGAATCAATTCAAGCAGTTGCACCGATAGTACAAAGTTACTTAATTGTGAATTCAGAGCTGGCAGGCAGCCAATTTTAAGCTGCACCAGTCCTTTCTTCTGACTTTCCACAGGTGTAGCAGCATCCTCTGTGGTGGATTTGGCAGAGGGGCACTTCCACCGCATCCAAACACCTTCCAACCAATCAGTCTGCAGATTAGGATTGCACTCTTGAAACCACCAGGGTTCAAGAGTGCAATCCTGATTCTCAGCAATCACTTGGAGTATTTTAATTGGGATAAGCTATGATGTTGGTAATAGCTATTTATTGAACCTAATCTAGATTATCTGAATATTGAGCATTCATCCTGATTTGTTACAGAAAGTTTGCATGGAAGTTATGTGGCATTGACACATTCACTGACCCATTCTAATTTGTTTGAAAGGAGGCTATACGTTCCTCTTTATCTATCCATCACTTTCCTTAAGGTTTTGTTTTCCTTTGCTTTCTGAAGCAGGTTTGTTGCACAAGAGCACCAGGTGCCCTTTAATTGCACAACCTGAGTTTGCTATTCTAGTCCTACTGAACAATTGTGTGCAAAATATCCTTGTATTTTTAATGTAAATCATATTGATCCAGTAGTTAGAAAACCATGTTGCAAGTCTCGTGATTGATTTGGAGCAAAATGGGCTTAAACCAGACATAAAATGTATACTAGAGACGAGCAGTAATTTTGAAACTAGCCTCATGCATCTGTGTTTTTACAGATTCCAACTAACTGCAGCACTGGTACAGGCTAACTGGGCAATCCACTGTGTGATAAATTTGCACAAGACACACTTCTAGGAGATTCCAGTGTCATGTACAGAGATTGTCATCAGTGGCAAGGACCAGATTCTTCAGTATGGAGAAAGAACAGTGGCAGTATTGTAAAGAGGAGCCTGTTGTAATATGTTTCTATAGCAACTGAGGAAACTGTTGCTGTGATAGAAGGGGGGGAGTTACTATGACAACAGATGGTAACTTTTGTAATTTGGGGAAGTTGGAGAGAACATTGCTATTACCTCTAATGTCACCCAGGTAATTAGTGATGGGAAGGAGCATTTCTATGTGTTTTATTGCCAACTGTATTTTTTAGAAATAAAGAAATTATTATTAAGTTTGCATAATCTTTTCCCTCATGAATTATACTCCTTGTTTTGCTTCCAAGGGGTTCTGTGTTTTATAATGTGTTTGTGTGCATGCATACATGCAAAAAAGTCAGAGGGGATGTTCAAGACCACAAATTAAAATGTTTCTTAAATGTTTTGCACTACGTGGCAGCGTTTCTTGAACAGAGGAGTCGTGAGGTTTGCACTGTGCACAGATAGGTGCTTTGGCAGTTTTAGAATCAGGAGAAACAATCCAGTAAACTGGTCTTCTCGCCAAAGCACCACTTTAACAAATGGAGATTGTACATCAGGAACATTGAGTGAACTCTTGTAAACATATCTTAACATGTTTTCAGATAATGGTTCCCACAGCAGGGGCATCACCAGAAAGCATTATAACCAGTGCTTTTTTCTGGGGGGACGCAGGGGTATGCAAACCCCTAAACATTTTGTGAATCTTTGTACTTTTGTCCATTTATTGTATTTATTTTCCCCGATTTGAACTACAAAATGGTATTTTCTTGAGTCAAAATGAGAGTACCCCTAAACATTTTTTTGGAAAATAAAAGCACTGATTATAACTATAAATGGAAAACATGATCTATTGGTACAAACCAGCTGCCATGGTTCCTTTTGGGAATACTAAGGAACAAGGCAATCTTGAGAATGGAACAGTTACAGTGATATAATACTTATATGGCGGCCACTGGAAGTGGGTGTTTGTATATGTAATGCAAATTGTGGTCTCCCCCCTCCAGAATACCATCACAGTCCTATTATTTATGTATTGAACAAAATTTATATACTGCAGAATCAAGCCCACCCTCAATTGAGAAAGTAGAGAGAGGTTGTGAGACAGCTTCTGCTTTTCAGACAAAACCAGTTTGCACTCAGCCTTTCAGCATTTTTTTGCATCTTATTGTTATCTATTGATAAAGCTGTGGTACAAGTTAACCCAAGTATATTACCTCTTTATTTTAGGGAATGGGGGGAGGGCAGAAATAAAGGGTTGTTTTAAGTGAAATGTGAATATATTTACAAACGGGTGATCTGTTGTTGTTTTTTCAATTGTAAATAATTAGTTCTAATCTGCTTTCATTGCAGGAATACCAAATTGATATTTTTTTTGCTCAGACATGGACTGACAGCCGCCTTCGTTTTAACAGCACCATGAAAAGAAGTCTCACCCTGAACAGCAATATGGTCGGGTTAATATGGATCCCAGATACTATCTTCAGGAATTCTAAAACTGCAGAAGCTCATTGGATTACTACACCTAATCAGCTCCTGAGAATATGGAATGATGGGAAGATCCTGTATACTCTAAGGTAGGAAGTTAATGCTTGTCCCTTTCACATCATTTAAACTTTGCGCGTCAAGGTCCCCAAGACACCCAAAAAAAACCCACCACACACACAATGACACTTAATTTTTGTTTTTGGCATAATTTTGGCAACAACTTTATTAAAATTACAGCAGTGTGAGTGGTTGCTTAGGCATTGGTAGCGACTAACTGACCCCGCACGGGGGCAGCTCTGACATTCGCACCCCCTGCAAAGTCAGAAAGGGTAAGTCACCTGGGGAGAGAGACGGGATTGGGAACCATGCCTCACCTCTCCCCCAGAATGCTCCCAGGGGCTCTTGCGTGGCCCTAGCCCCTTGCCAGGGGGTTTCGGACAAAAGCATGGTGAGCCCCTGGGTTCCTTTAATATAAAACCCTTGCAGCAGCAGCAGCATTTTGGAGGGGCAGGCACAGCCGAATCCATACCCCTCCACCAACCAATTCCCAAACCAATGCCTAACCGCAACCTTACAAGTTGTGACGATTTGCTACACAGTAGGCAAAAACCAAATGGCACCAGCCAATCAGCCAAATGGACAAAATTCCTACCGGGCCCCTGCCCCAAAGTAGACGACCCCATGACAGGCATAGCAAAGTCAAGCAAACAGCCTAACATTAAGGAGGGAGGGCGGGTGATCCAAAGCACGCAGCAAAAAGAGGAAGTTCGTCGCTGCGTGCAATGTATTTAACAAATAGGGCTGTCAATCAATAAATGGAACATATAAATTTCCCCAGTAACAGCCTGCCCCTGCTTAAAAGATGGCCAAACTCTTTTGCCTAGTAACAGTGAGGTGTCTCATCAGCCCCCATTGCAACACGTGTTCTCCACAAGGGAGAACACGCTTTATAAAATAATGTCTGGAGGCAGGCAGACTTTGGCTTAAATTTGCCATCATCCCCGAGATCTTGACCTAGATCTGGAATGAGTTAAACTCTTTGGGCAACCTGTTCCTGTAGAAATGTGTTAAGTTGATCTGATGACCCACATAATGGGTTGTGCTGATGCACACAGCAGCATCTTTGTGGTCAGATATGACAAGGTTTGCTATCCTTCATATAAATTGCAGTCCCAAAACTGAACCAAAACCAAACTTGCAAATGTTAGCCTTTAATGCTCTGACCAACCAGTTGCCAACGTTTGTAGGGTAATGACATTATTGTTAATTTTATTTGTTAAATGTGTTTACCACCCCATACCCTTAGGTCTCAGGGTGGTTCACAACATAAAAACACAAAATACATAATAATCATGGAAACAAGAACAACCCAATAACCCCCCTCTGACCTTGAATATTTGCCAGTTGCTTCAGTAGAGGGGGTATTACTGGGCACATAAATACATGTGCAGATTGATGTGCACACACAGATATGGATATGGGTAATAAAGTTGTGCATATCTTATAGCTTGGTAGAAGCTGAAATGCCTTTATGATGCAGCATAGATGATCCTTGTGGTCCATCCATGCCTGGCTCCTTCATTTCCTTCTCTAGCATGTGGTGCTATCATGTAGCTTCTGAAGACCCAACCCCCATTCACTATCATTAGATATTGTTTTTAAAAATGGTCTGTATCTTATCTGTGGTGGCATCCCCACATGCAGAAGAACTTCCTCCCAGCTGATATCAGGTTTGTCCCCAAAGCATAAATATTTAAATGAAGACTAAATGTTTTTGTTTGTTTTTTTGTTCATCCGGGCATTTGGATCATAGCTGGAATTGACTTGCAGGAGGGGCATTATTTGTTATAGATGCTGCTCATTTTATTTTGATTTTAACTATGGTTTTTATTGTTGCATATTTGTTTTATTTAGTCAGTATCTTCTGTTTGGGCCTTTCTATGGCGCATTCTTGATTGAATTCACTATTCCCTCCTTGGCTGATAGCGTACATATTATATCCTAGCTCAGGGGTGGGATGGGGATCTTGGTTATGGGGCCTGATTACAGTCCTCCAGACCTTTCTATCTGGCCCTCAGGAATCTCCCTAGGCCCACACCCCACTTCAGTCCACATCTCTCTCTGGCCCTACTTGACTGCTAGAATCAGTCCCTCCACACCCAACTATCTCCAAATCCTCCTAGCTGGAATCAGTCACTGAACTAGGATAATAGCTCTTGCTTGTCTGAGTGGAGGATGGGAAGGGGTGTGTGAGCAGAAACCACTGACTTTTGAATGGCTGGAATGGAGCCTTGTTCTACAAAGATACGATACATCCATTGTATTGCACTGTTTTTGTCTGGCCCTGCCCATGGCATGAAGCTCCCAGAAGGTTCCTCATAAGGGATTTTGTGTCCCTCAGACTGGAGGAGGCTGGTGGAGCATGTGGTCAGTGGACTAGGGGGGACTAGGTTACCTAAATGTTCCTGGTAAATTAGAGTATTAAAGTCTGGTGCCTCCTTCCCAAAGCTTCTGCCTGGCTTAAGGAGGGAGGCGTGATGCTCATGCACACGACATCAGCCCCCGCCCCCAAATCTCCCTCACAAGCTGAAGCCTCTGGCCCTAACCTTTGCCCTACAAAAAAATTCGCTGCACACCACTGCCTCACTCTTGTAGATCTTCCCAAGACTGGCTTCACATCTCCCTGCTGGATAGTATCAATAATCTTGCTTAGATTACTTCATTGAATCTGGAGCATTTTCTCATTTTATTAAGTTATATTTCATTATTTGTAAGTTGCTTTCAGTGCCAAGTGATAGAAATGGTCATAAGGTTTAGAAGCTACAAAACCAACCAACCAATCAAATGAACATAGTCAGGGACCTCAGAAATACTAAGCTTTACTTTTTCCTGTTAAGCTCATGTGTCCTTTTCTGATTTGGGTGAAAAATTATATAATTGAGATGTATCGTAACTTCCTTGAAAAGGTCACTTTCTGGTTCTCTCCCCAAAGTGAGCTTCTAAGGTACTATCAGCTTCTCAACTGAGTTCATAAACTCTCAAATGCTGTTGCAAAATTTGAAGTGAAATTGCTCAGCAATTTACTGTAGATATTAACAAATAAACTGTGTCCCAACTTACCCATTGCTAGCTGCAGAAGCGACTCTCACATGAAGAAAGAATGGAGCCCCACCACAACACCTCTCACAAAGTGCCTGGTTCACTGCTCACCCTTAGCACCTTAGCAGGCTGACATTGTGCTTCTAACATAGAAGATGGGAGTTGACCAGCTCCCTAGTCTGTCTAAATAGTTGTGTCACAGCTTGGACTGACCCTGGTACTGGAAGCTGATATAAGCTCCTTCAGCCAGCTCCTGAGGATGGGGCCTAAAGGCATGGACCAAAGGGAAAGATTGTCTCCTCTGGTCAATGCCGGGGTTTTCTCTATGTGTCAAACTATTTTTACACTTTTCTAAGGAGAATGTGCCATACATTTCCTTTGAGGTCATGCTACCTACCAGTTCCTCCACCGTCCAAGTTTCTTTTGCTCCCACTGGTGACACATGAACCAGAACTATATTACTGAAAACTGCATAGATCAGCAAATACATACAACTAAACCTACACCAACATCAACTTTAAATAAGCATTTTAAAGAATTTCACCGTTGAGCATTGGAAATGCCACCAGATATTGTCTTGTTTTAACTTGTCATCCTACGGAGACAGTAATAGCTCCCTGGTTTCCCTCCAGGCTTACTATCAACGCTGAATGTCAGCTGCAGCTACACAACTTCCCAATGGATAAACATTCATGCCCACTGATATTCTCCAGCTGTAAGTAATAGTTTTGGTGCATATCTTCTAAAAGCAAAACTTTGAATATACATATACACATGTATTTGCTTCTCATTTTGATAGATGGTTTGGATTCATTATAATGGCACTGTGTGTGTTTCCCCATCTTTGTTTGTGACAGGGGGTTTTCCAACCTGCAGCATTGTGGCAAAAGACAAGAATTGTTGCATTGTGTTAAGTTGTGATCCCAGTGACTAATGAACCATGAACTGACAATGGGTATATGAATATATACTAAAACACAAATCCCCTTCCTAAAATGTGGATTGTGGTGACGTATGCTGTGATTCCCATTAATATTCAGATGCGTTAAAAGTTTGTGATAACTTGCACAGGAGCAATTCCAGTTCATAAGTCAAAGTTCTATAGCATCATTACTTGAGGAATGTTATACTTTCACCATTCAGGGGGTTTGCCAGTTGAAGCTGGATGGTACAACTTTTTGTACTTTTAAGTGCATATATGAACATGTGTGTGTGCAAATGTGTTAATAAATCTTGTCATTGTTGATAAGAACCTATCAACAGGAACACATGTGAGACAAGGAATGGCACCTTTTAATTAACATGTCAGATCAGCTCCAGGATGCTAATACAAGTATTATCCAAATCTGCTTAACAGTGCTTCAGATGTTTGTGTGGCAATTTGTTTATCCTATCTCTTTCTCATGTGAGAGATTTGCCTGGGTAAGATGCATGAAAAATAATTGCAGGAAGATCATTTGCAACGTGACAGTATTTTTCCCCCAAGCTATAATGCAGTGTTCAACATTCCTTAGCACTCCCATCTTGTTTCAATATCCTTTGTGCAGAGGAGCAGAAGTCTTGACGGATTGCAGAAGTCCATGTGTCTCTAACTTGGAGAATCATATGCGTTATTTCAGGCTATCCAAGTGTTCTGGTACATGTTGATAGGATGCTCAAGGCCACATTGGTCCTCTGCTGAAGCACATTGTTGCCAAGGACTCATGCAGGACCACCATGTGCAATGTGGCTTACTTGGCTAGGTTTTTGTTTGCATTTATGTATATTTTGGGATGCTTCTCCCAAGACGTTTCCATTGATACTTCCATTGCACTCCCAACTGGGTATCAACATGGGCCTGATTCCGTGATAGGTTCTTCATCCCAGCTCCATCATGCTCTTGTGCATCTCCCATTCATTTCAATGGGGCTTGTGGAGATGAACTTCTTAGAGGATTGTGCCCATTCTGTGCGGTCGGTGGGTACAAGTACCAGAATCTCAACCAGCATTCAGTTTTATGGTTTTCAAAGTTCATGTGAAGAATCAGTATGAAAATGTAAAATGCTTGAAGCAGTCAGCCGTGAAAAGCCTGCCATTCTAGCTCACCATGGGATATAACAGACAGTGTCCTGAGCCAAGAGAAAACAGCTAGAGTGGTGGTATGGCTCTGGTCTTGTAGACATCTAATGAAGCTGAGTGTTGGACGATTCGGGACAGATAAAAGAAAGCAGTTCTTCATGCAGCTCAGAGTTAAAACTATGAAACTTGATTGCATGGGAGGCAGTGATGGTCACCAATGTAGATAGCTTCATAAGATTAGATAAATTCATGGAGGAGAAGACTATTGATGGTTCTTAGCCATGATGGGTACACTTTGCCTTCACGGTTGGAGGCAGCTATGCTTCTGAATACCAGTTGCTGAAAACCACTGGAGGGGAGAACGTTCTTATGCCTGTTGGTTGGTTTCCTAGTGGCATCTGTTTGACCACCATGGGGTGGGGTGTTGGACTCAAAGGGCCCTCTTCTTATGTTATTCTATCCCCTGAATGCAGCTGGTTGTTTCTTCTTCTTGAAGGGCTTCTCTATCTCTCTCTTGACCACCCCACAAAACCAAGAACATTCAGTGCTCAGTTCAAGACTGCTGTGAAACTATCAGCAGAAACTCCAAAGACTATTTCTAACTGTGAGAAGCTGACCTGACAGAAACCTCACACTAGCAGGCTAAATATTTCTAAACTGAAAATTATATTCAGCTAAGTATTTAAATGATGGTAATTGGCTGCCAGCCATCGCTTTAGTGAAAACAGGAGGAAAATCAAAGGTAACTCAGGTATTTTATGTCTCTGCCACATATACAAAAGGCGAGAGAAAAGGAGAGAGACTGTGTGTTCTTATTAAAAGTACATGGGCATACAAAGAATAGTACCTCTGTGTATTATAAAAGCATCACAATACAAAGCGCATTCAGAAAGCCCTCTGAATGGCAATTTTCTTTTTTGCATAATGAGAGCTCCCCAAAGCTATGGAGAAGGTTGACATGGGGTCTCAAGTCTCCAGTAAACAGCATCTGAAGTCTCTAGTAAACAGCTCTGAAGAGGAGTGGGAGCCTATCAATGTTTTATTTGTGCCACAAACTTTTCCTGTATGACAGGAATAGCCAACATTGTGCCCTCCAGATGTTGTTGGATTACCACTCCTGGCCCTTGACTGTGCTGGCTAGTGCTGATGGGAACTGTAGTCCTAAACAGGACACCAGGTACTCCTGCATCTATCTTTCAAGCTTTCCAGTTGAAAACAATAGACTGATTTACTGTGGTTTAGCACACAGTTCATGAAAGGACTCTGTAACAGTGCAATATTGAGATTGGCTGTGGTTGTAAACTTCTACCAGGCTGTTGTTGATTTATAAACTATCAGTGTGTACCTTACAGAGTGAGCAAACTTGGTATTCCATAAGGAAGTATTTTGAGAGTGCAGTAAAATGCAGTCTAATGTAGAATAGCTGCATTTGTGCTATGCAACCTCAAACTGCCACCCTCAGGCTGCAGCCTTACACACACTTACCTGGGAGTAAATACTACTGACTGCTTTGGGGAGCTCTCCCAAGCATGCAGATGATTTAACTGTCAGAATGATTTCACAATATGCTTCCTCCTTATGTTTCTGTGATTTTTCATTGAAAAAGCAACCTAACAACAGGGGATCTTCTCATGTTGGTGTCTCATCTGTTTAAACACGATTTTATCATTGCTAACCTCATTTTATTTCAATAAGTTCAGCATATTAATTGCACATTTAACAGAACCCTTTTATCTGTTTTTAGCACAATCTTTTTTTAAAAAAAAAATCTCACCAGGTGTTCCCTCCATCTTGTGTCTGGTAATAGACAAAGGAGTTTGAAAGTCCTATTGTGCCACGTATTCCTTCATAAATCTTCCATTCCTCCTTTGATTCTTTGTGTCCTTTATTTATCAGGGTACATTGCCTTTCGAATGCTTTCCCCGGGGAAACTTGCCTGATGCCCACACTACAATTTTTCTCAGCTCTAGGAAAATACTTTTCTTTTATCTCCCAGGCTTTTTAGCAGTTTTGGATCCATAGGAATGATGTAACTCATTACAAGCAGATTGGAAAACAGAAATACCGGCCAGTTGTGGTTCTTGCTTCCTTGTTTTTATCTATGGACCAGAACTGACTCACACATTTTATTCCTCTCTCTCTCTGCCTTTCTCATTCAACTGGGTCTACTCCCCTGAGCAATGTATCGTGTGAACTGGGAACTCAGTTGCAGCAAATCCTGTGATCAAGGAAACAGCGAAACGTCCCTGAAGTCACATTTGCCATAATGAACGAGTTCCCAGATCGCTCGTGTTCCACTGCTCCTGTAAGCAGACTTGCACGAGTGGAGAGGGAATAAGTACCAGAAAGCATTTTATGAATTGCCTCTTCAGAAGATCTGAATGAGCTTGTTGCAAGTAACAGTACAATCCTATGCATGTTTACTCAGAACTAAGTCATGCTAAAACAGTTTTTTCCCTACTTACCCTGGCCAAATATCTTGATTTCCAGCTCACCCACTTTTTGTTTTAATTATTCTTGCTTTGTTATATGATGTATCTCTATTTCTTATGCAGCTTTGTTGTTTTAAATTTTCATACATTTTGTGAAAAGTGATATAGAAATACTTTAATAAATCAAACCACTTTCATAGAAGATCTAGAATAATTTTGATGGTGCTGGGTGTGGTTATTGACAGAAACCCATCTTGTTGCTAAACAACAAATTATATTCTCACAAAGTTTAAAAGTTACCATTTACTGGAGATGAGTCACTTTTGACCACAGGTGTCCACCGGTAACCACATCTGTCCCACCTAGCATGATTCATCCCAGTGAAGACTGTTAGCTCTTTTTTGTCTTATTTGAAGATGAATGATCTGAGGAGTGGGAAATTAATTAGCATGCACACTGCATCTTGACGACAAGCTATTTCCACTGTTCACCTGTCTTTTGTTACTTCCTCAGAATTAATTTAAAGATGTTCTCATTGTGCTCCTAAGTTAACATGGTTAAGAACAGGATTGCACCAAATGTTTACTTGCAAATGTATTCAGAGGGAACATTGTCCTTTCCAGGAAGGCAGAATAGTTCCTCTAAACTCCCCTTCTTTTTAACTTTTGTGGGATTATTATTTGACATTTTCACAGCCACTGTTTTCCTTGGTTGCTACTTCCTCCTCCATGATGTGATCCCCGTCAATTAGGGAACACGGCATGAATATGATGCATCCTAACCAACTAGGGCCTCATTGCTTCTCTTCTAAGCCAGAAAAATACTGGCCAATTGATGGCAAAGGGAGAGATTGCACGGCACATGGCTTTGCTCATTCAAAGGATGTGATGTGCAGCATAATTGCTCTACCCTCTCTGGTCAATTTGTAGATTATCATCTTCAGCCTTGTAAATCAACCGGTTGAAAGCAGTGGTCAAGAGTGAGATCCCTATCTGCAAATCACTCCAGCATAGAGAGGGATTCCCCTGCCCTTTGTAGTGGCGTCCAAAGAATCACCTGTGTGCTCTTTGCATCAAGCAAAAATGTTCACCCAACTCTTTCAGCCAATTCCCAGCTAAGAATCTAACAGTGCAGTCCTATAGAACTCTACTCAGATGTAAGTCCTGCTGAATTCATTGAGGCTTACTTGCAAATAAAAAGGTACAGGACTGCAGTCTAAGGGTACGTTTGGGGGCAAGTAGGAGGCCAGCTCAGCTGACAGAGCCAGAGGGATGGCTCCACCAAATCTCTCCCACTC
Source organism: Podarcis melisellensis (assembly GCF_964234715.1). NCBI lineage: Eukaryota > Metazoa > Chordata > Lepidosauria > Squamata > Lacertidae > Podarcis > Podarcis melisellensis. The sequence continues at coordinate 32,907,336 of NC_138531.1, forward strand.
AATGTGCACGCACACATACATGCACACACGCACACACACACACACACACACACAGAGCCTGGTGTGTTGAGCATTTCAATTTCTTTGCCAATTATTCACTCCAAAGATATGGTGAATTAGTTCTGTTGTCAGAAACTACTTGGGAATATATGATATTGGGGCTCTGGTCTGCTTTTGTGAAATGTTATCTATTTATACCCCCTTTTTTAAAAAAGCCACCGTTCTCAATATTATTATTATTATTATTATTATTATTATTATTATTATTATTATTAGTTTCTTCTGAAATGGCTACAGAGTTAATAGCTGTGGGCTTTTTAAATTGCACAATGTCCCAAATTCAGCCCCTGGGGCCACTGCTTTTTTCTTTCTTTTTAAAAGAAAGTGTACTAAGTCTGGACAGCTTCTTTTTAAAAAAATAATAATAGTGTTTTGATAAATCAAATCAAAGTAGCAGTGATCACGTGGTATTACTGAGCTGCGTAAACTTAGATGTAGCTATAGAAGTTTATTCCCTGCAAAAATCCACCTGGGGAACCATATGAAACTCTCAACAGAGAATAATAGATGAAGGGTCTATAATGTGATCATGCAGAGCTTATCTGAAGCAGTGGGTGGTTCTGTGGGCATCTGCTGGTCCACCCTCAGCTGTTGAGTTGAAACACATAGCAGCTTTGCAAACTACATGGAAAAGGACCACATGCTAATTTGTGCATGTGCTGGTGGTGACAGGGAAGGCTGTATGCAGGTTTTAACTGCAAACATCACCAATGACTCGAGGCAGGAATTTTGGGAGAGGCCAAGGGAGGCTGATTAATTCTCCTGGGGGCTGGGGAATGCAAAAAGTTTTAAAGGCAGTAAAAACAATGTGCAATGAAGCTAGTCCAAAAGTAATACATGTGCCAGAGAGACCAGCTGCACTGTCCCCGAAGCTCATAAAATATTCCAAAAGTGTCATCCATATCGGTTGCTATTAATGTTATCAAGATGTGGGCTTCTTTCCAAGTTCCAAAAGGCAATGTTAAAACATTTAGCAGTATATTGTAGTATAGGGCAGGTAGGGAGAACCTTTGCCTCCCCATTTTGCTGAATTACAAATCCCTTTGGCCGTACTTGTGGGGGCTGATAGGAGGGGTACTTCAGCAGCAACAAAGCTTGCACGGGGTCTTACTTTTTCTTTCAGGGTGATGAGAAGAATCAGGGTTTCCCAGTTCCCACCACCACCATGAAGGTGGGGTTTTTCTGAAATAGTTAAGATCTATTGTGTAGCCCCTCCACAATGGCCGTGTGGTGGAGCCTTTTGATGGTCTTTGAAGGTTTGCAAGGCTGTCTAGGGTGAAGCTGGGTAGGAATTGTGAACTGTTGCGTGTCATCACCAGGTTGCCATCCTATATCCGTTTACTTGGGAGTAAGTCTCAGTAGATGCAATGTGATTCATCCTAGACACATCTATAGGATGGCATCCAGTGCTATTTTTCTAGAAAAAGAGGTGCCAGAACTCACCATGAATGCCTCCTTTCCTTCTCTTATAGTGGCAAGGATGCCCACCTGAAAGTTGCCAGAACTGAGTTCTAGTGAGTTCCTGCTGAAAGAAAGCCCTCATGATATCATATAGAGCAGGCATAGGCAAACTTGGCCCTCCAGATGTTTTGGGACTACAACTCCCATCATCCCTAGCTAACAGGACCAGTGGTCAGGGGTGATGGGAGTTGTAGTCTCAAAACATCTGGAGGGCCAAGTTTGCCTATGCCCGAAATAGAGATTAGAACAGCAGATCTAAACTTAGTTTGACAAATCTCTCCTGCAAGTTAAAAGACACACATTTTCAACATTTTAAAAAGTTTGCATTGGCTAAGACAGTGGAGGGTTTTTCTTTATGTCGTTGTTCCAAATTACTTCAAAATCTCTTTTAAGTCTTCTTTTTTTGTGTCTGTGCCCCAAGAGATACATTGAACTAAAAGTTATTAGCTTGCTCCCATCAGCTTAGAAACCTGAGGCTTAACTTGGGAATTTGCACTAAGGGATTGTATTGATTGAAACCAACAAACAAAGCAGTTGTTTCCATCAAAATTGCAGCCAGACAACCTCCTTCAGTGGCCAGGTCAGATTTCTTAAGCTGAGGAGGATAAGCCTTAGACGGTGCTCATACCAGATATTTACAAGGGATGTGCACAGCCCTAAAGTCCAAGGGATAATTCTCCCTCTCTATTTTTAGTGACTGTTCAGTGACCAACTCCGTTCATTTCCACACCAATAGAAAATGGAATAATATAAAAATCATAGTATAACATTTTCTTAATATTCAGTGAGAGGATTAGATACTGAATCTAGCATTCAGCTGGTCTTTAGATGCGAAAATAAGACCAAAATCTCTCCCCCATCAGAATCAGCCAATGACTGGTAATAGTCCTGGGAGCTGTCCGATGTGCTGAACTAGCTTTTTTTACTGTGTTTATTTCCTGGCTAATAGTGGCAATCTTAATGTTTACGGATGAGCCACGTAAATGCAAATTCTGCTATCAGGTACTGAATATCCTGAGACTTCTGTTTTATATAATTGTTTATTTTTAGGGGAAAAGTGCTTTCTAGACTATTATTATTATTAATATTATCGTTCATTTCATTTCTATACAGCTTTATATTTCTAAGTAAAAAAATCACAAAGTGGTTTACAAGACATGAAAACATCAAACAAACCAGAATAAACATTACCGAAGGTAGTCAAAGATAAAACATGCCTTCAAAGCAACATAATTAACAGGAAGCTAAAATATTACCTTAAGATGTTCAGAATAACACATTGCAAAGGAAATCTATTGCAGAACGCACAAAAGTTAACAAAAAAATGTTTCTTAAACATTTCAAAAGAAAATATTCCTAAAGGAAGACGACTGTAAAATGCAGTTTTAAAACAGCATAATTAAGAAGATAATAAAATAAAATGATGGGGGGGGGCCTAAGAAAACAAGCCAGTTCCTCCCGTGCATCAAGAAACGAACTTAGAGTTTTGCAATGTGTAGAACTAAACAGTGAAAGTGTACCAGAAGGCCTGTGAGCGCCATCTTGGTAGTCAAGATAATTGTTAGTTGCTGCAATAATAAGCTCATATATATTTATATGCTTTGAAGCTTTGAAGCCCTCGTTTTGGTTTAGTTAGTTGGGAGAGGAGAGGCTTCTCATGCTGGCTGCCTGTCAACTATTCCCTGGTCTGAGAGAAAGATGAGAGTTGGGAAGGGGCCTCTAAGCCAGGGGTGAGTTAATTAGGCAATTGATGCCAGCTTATACAGCTTGCTTTGTGTATAAGTAATGCTTAACATATTCACACCTCACGGACAAGTCATAATTACTACTTACTGCTTCAGCATGCACACAAAAGCTCATACCAATAACAAACTTAGTTGGTCTCTAAGGTGCTACTGGAAGGAATTTTTTCATTTTGTTTTGACTACGGCAAACCAACACAGCTACCTACCTGTGACTACTTACTGCTTCAGCATCTATCCTGAGCCTGTGAAGGCAGCAGGACTTTGCTGCTGTGTTGCAAGTTTATACCATGGGTAGGCAAACTAAGGCCCGGGGGCCGGATCCAGCCCAATTGCCTTCTATATCCAGCCTGCGGACGGTCCGGGAGTTAGCATGTTTTTACATGAGTAGAATGTGTCCTTTTATTTAAAATAATAATAATAATAATAATAATAATAATAATAATAATAATAATAATAATAATAATTTATTATTTATACCCCGCCCATCTGGCTGGACCTCCCCAGCCACTCTGGGCGGCTTCCATAAAAACCAAAAATACAGTAAAATGCATCTCTGGGTTATTTATTGGGCCTGTCTGGTGTTTTTACATGAATAAAATGTGTGCTTTTATTTAAAATGCATCTCTGGGTTATTTGTGGGGCCTGCCTGGTGTTTTTACATGAATAGAATGTGTGCTTTTATTTAAAATGCATCTCTAGGTTATTTGTGGGGCATAGGAATTTGTTTTTTGTTTGTTTTTTTTCAAAATATAATCCAGCCCTCCACAAGATCTGAGGGACACTGGACCAGCCCCCTGCTGAAAAAGTTTGCTGACCTGGTTTATACCTTTCTTTAATAAAGCACTAGAACTGGCCATCCTGTCATTTCTCGCTTCCTCCTTCGGTATCCCTGCACCAAATGACTCATGCAAGGCCCTCCTTTGGGCCTGTGGATCAAGACTTACATATGCACACTTTGCTCTAGAAGCACAGAGGCAGGACACCAGTATGAGGATCCCTAGCTAGGCTGACACTTTCCCCCCAAAGTACATAGGAAACCTGCACCATGCCCATGGTTTGGTTGGAACATTTAAAGTCAAATGATGGACATGGGTGAGTTTTTCAGCTGTCAATGTGCTCTTCATGTTATGTTAATGCTCTTCCCTGCCTCAGCTGGGAATCTAACCAATCATAATTTTTGTAGCTGTTGGAAAACATGGATCTTGGAAATGGAATAAAGACTGCAAGGTAGTTATATTCAAATTAGCTGGAACTCCTGATGCCCCTGGTGTGATTGCTGCCCTTGAAATAGACATCCCTCACAAGTGATCCAAGATCAATCAATTTTGTGAAGAGTCTTAGGTGTTGAAAACCCAAGTGTCTTATCACCCCTATCATAAATAGAGTAGCCTGGAAGTTAAGTGCTATTGATTTCAAGAGTTTCCATTTGTCCTGCTTTTTAGTACCAAGAAGACGACGCATCAGCAGCTATAAACACCCCTAAAGAAGACTTAAAACAGTTTTCTTTCTAAGTGTCAAAATGTCCTTCCTTCAAGCACTTTCATTTATTATGGAAAGCTTTCATTTTCAGTCCTGTCAGGCTGTGAGCAACTGGACCTTAGAGTGAAGCCATTAATGTCTAGGGAGAGTCACTGATACTGAGCAGAATGGTTGTGCCACACCACTGTGTCACACACACCAACTGGCTGATATATTGTGTATGTATAGGCATAAGTAAATAAAAATGATAGGCAAAACAAACACCAGCATAGATTTATTTAATCTAATTTTTCAGTCAGAACCCTCAAGCTGTTAGATTTTTAAGAAGAGCAGTGGGAGCCAAGGAGACATTACTGAGAATACAGAGACCTGGAGAGAAATTTCAGAAAAGAAATGTATCTGTCATAAGAGGGTATGTGAATGCAAGAAAGGTTTAAAATAGAACTAAAGTATGTGTAACAACCTTTTCTTAGAAATACACTTCTGATGCATGCTGAAAACCTATATGTTCCCTGAGGCATTTCCTGGCACACGTGGCTAGTTACTGGGGTCACTGTATTATGGTGTATTTTGCTAATGGCTATTTTTGTGTGTGGAGTGCCTGTGGTGTGTGTTAGAAATGTCTGAGGGCAGTCCTTAGAGGGAAAGAGCAGTTCTCAGGGAAGGTTGAGAGTCTTGGGTGTGTGAGAGTCTGAGTGAGTGAGTCAGATTGCTGTCTAGGACACTACATCTGTGTGACTGAGGCATAGCACTTTGTTATGTTGCTGTATATGGTTCTGTCAGTGAGTGGTTTTGTCATCTCCAGGTATTTTTGCAGTATATTTTAGCAGAGTAGGTGGAGTGATTGGTGATTAGTGGTGTGGGGAGTGAAATACATTCAAGCAATTAAGTGGCTAGAGTGCTATGTGTTTTGGTGCATGCATGTGAGAAATGGGAGTAGCATGGGATGAGAGAGATTGGATAAGCAGAGGGTACTATCTGATTAAGTCCTGTAGTAGGGAAAGTGGTTGTGGTAGACGTAAGAAGGAATGTGGACCTCCCTTATGCAGCTTTTGTAAAGAATGAATTATTATTCTGGAATCTTATAATGGCCAACTCTGAAAGAGCTACTGTTGAAACTCCTGCTTGCACCTGATGAGCAAACAATCCCATGGTGTGTATGTGTTAGTGGGGTAGGTGTTGCATACTGTAAGTCAGAATGTGTTTTGGCCGGGGTGGGGAGGGGTCCCTTGCTCTGGAGATATTTTTGAAATGTGCTGCTATGCTTTACTATTCCATTTTATTTGACATTGTAATTTTTCAATTTTATTGTTTGATACTGTGTGTGTGTGTGTGTGTGTGTGTGTGTGTCTACCATTTATTGTTCGAGCAAACCACTGTTTGAGTGGTACTAAAATGAATGAGGAGGCTACATGGGTAGGTTCCCCTGTATAGATGATTCATAGGAACACTGCTGCTACTTCCAATGGTGGCAAAGCAGAAATAGAAAAGGAAAGTTATTCACCCTGAACGTTGTTTTTTTAATAAGCCCCTTAAAAATTGATGGTGGTCCCTCCTTTTCCTGTCCCATCCATCACAATTTTGAATTAGAATTCATTCAAACCCCCTTCAATGAAGTCTTTTGAGTCAGTGTTCTCAGAATGGATGGCCCAGGCAACATATACATGATTCAATGGCAATATAGGTGCATTTGTATGTTTGGGTTGGCCTCTAGCCACAGAATTCAACACTGCCCTACAAAACCAATTTCCAGTGTGTTGTCTTTGTCTGCATAGCAACATCCTGTGTAGGTTTCCATGCATGGAGCAGCTGTTTCATACACCCATAGTCTTCCTGTGTGGGCAAACTGATTGCTTAATGAGCATTTGTCTTCCTCTTTGGAAGCCATAAATGGCCCAGAAACATTTAGAATGATCTTCAAGTGTTGTTGTTTTGTTTTGTTTTGTTTTAACGACAATACACACACTTTGGACCTAAATAGATCTGACAGGTTTTTTCTTGATCACAGTTGGTTTTATATTAAATACTCCGAGAAAGCAAGGCTCAGAGCATACCTTATGCATATTGATCATTTGGGGACTGCCATATGTCATGGATTAGTTGAGCCTTTAGGAATATTATATTTTGAGCAGAGCAGATGTGAAGCTTTCAGAAGAGGATTCCCCCCCCCCCCATCCCTGAGGGGAGGTATAAGAGGAGAATAGCCGGAATACTTTGGGGAAGGAAAAGTACAAGTGGGGAAAGAGCAACTGATGGGAGTTGGATGGTGCCTGTAGCTGCATGCTGCACGCCATTAGATGACTTTTTTTGGAGGAGGTGTAAAAAGCTTTGCCAAACGTTGCTAGAACACATTGGCAGGGTGGCAGTAGCTTCCTGCCCACAGATATTCATAGTGAGAAAAGTTGGAGAAACCAAGCTGTCTGGATCAGAACCCGACGCTGGCAAGTGAGGGCAGAGAGGCTTTTTAAAAAATCTTTGATCCTCAAATGACCCAATCCAACTCTGAGATTCACCAACCTTGGCCAGCAGCTGTGCCTTGATCAGTACTGCTTATGCCTACTTTGTAAAGGCACAACCAAATTGGGCTTGGTATTAGGGATGAACTCAAGAATTTCCAGCACTCCTTATGGAAACCCACACCTGACTTTGAAAAAGATGCCATCATTATATAACCAATGTGTGTGTTTTTTCTGGGGGTACTCGAGGGTACACAGGTCCAGCACCTTTTTCCTAGAAGAAAAGTACTGAATATAACTTTCTGATTTCACAAAGGAGGTAGTGGATGTATGCGATGCAGTGACACTTTGAAAACTTTGCGCCTGCTTTTCATCACTCTAATCTTTAAAGCCTTTGGCCATTTCGATGATGCAGATGTGCTGTTTTGATCTCTGCTTTGTTTAGTCGGTGGGACACAGCGTTCCGATGCGGAATATTTTTTTGAGTTGAGCCTCAGTTTTGAGCAATTAATCAGGGACATGGGAAAGGGAATGCTTCAGTACGCAAAGGCAGTGATTCCAAAAAGCAGCATTAACAGGACAAGGGTGGCTCTCTGGCTATCACAACCCCTGCTAGGATGCTTCCTATATTTGCTCGTCTTCCTCCTTCGACAGCTCGCATTTGTAGCGGTTTTCATTGCTTCATATCAGTTGCCAGGACTGCATGTTCCAAATGAAAGGCTTTGCTGGTTGCCACTGGGCTGTGCAGAAATTGCAACATTATTATTTTTTTACCCTCGCTCCAGGCCATGGCTAGGCTAGATACTTAGCTCTGGACTGAAAGTCATGTTGATGCCTGAAGGTGACAAGGGAATGAACAGGGCTATGAAACTATCGTCTCCTTCACACTTCTGCGCCTTCACACTTGTGCCCTGTGGGCTCTGGTGTCAAACCGCCGAGCCAGCTGTGAATAAGGTGGAAAGGTTTCAAAACGTGTTTTTTAATTCTCACCTTTTTGTGTGTGTGTCTCTTTCTTTTTGAGAATCTTAACTAGATTTCTCTGCATTTTTATTTCATAGGCACCTTTTTTTTAATGACCTGATAAAAAGATGACAGCCATGAGTCCCAACTCTCAGTACAATTAGCTTTTTCTTTTCTTTTTTTAGTGGGGGCGGGGATAAGACCCTCTCTTTTAGCCTGATATTGAGATTGTGTGGCTTTTGTTAGAAAAGCTCTACCGCAGACATTCAATGTCATGTAAAAAGAAGTGAACAAGATAAAGAAAGAGAGCCTGTTTTTTTGTTGTTTAGTAAGTTGCCAAAGACAATTGATGTCTCTTTGCCAGTAAAAGTCCCCTGCAGTAAAAAAATGAAATATGAACACGGAATTCACATATGAGCAAACATTTGTAAATTTAAACCCACAGGTCCCCCTTGTTTCAAGTGGTGCTTACTAGCTGTGGCTTTCATCCCCTCCCACATTTGTAGACTGTTCTTAATGCTGCATTTGGATGGGTCAAAAAACCCCACAAAGCTTACTGCAGGTGTTTTAGGATTCAAATTTGTATTAGTATGTTTTCAATGTTCATTAAAAATAAACTAAGAGGGCAAAGCATTACTGAAAGATGCTATTCACTGTTGTAATATTCCCACCTCCTGCACAGGCTGCAGGCTGGGAAGTGGACACTATCTTGCCCTCCTGGAACATTTTCTGATGCTGCTACATAGCAGCAACCTATTGGGTGAGTCAGAAAGTTTGGCGACCTAGTCCCACCTTCAGAGTAGGGAATCTGCCACACCTCTGGCTCCTTTCCAGTTGGGAAGCATATTTATTTGGAAGCTACTATTGACAGGAACCCGGGTGGCGCTGTGGGTTAAACCACAGAGCCAAGGGCTTGCCGATCAGAAGGTCGGCGGTTCGAATCCCCGCGACGGGGTGAGCTTCCTTTGCTCGGTCCCTGCTCCTGCCCACCTAGCAGTTTGAAAGCACGTCAAAGTGCAAGTAGATAAATAGGTACCGCTCCGGCAGGAAGGTAAACGGTGTTTCCGTGCGCTGCTCTGGTTCGCCAGAAGCAGCTTAGTCAGGCTGGCCACATGACTCGGAAGCTGTACTCCAGCTCCCTCGGCCAATAAAGCAAGATGAGCGCCGCAACCCCAGAGTCGGCCACGACTGGACCTAATGTGCAGGGGTCCCTTTACCTTTACTATTGACAGGTGGTCTCCACCATTGGGGCAGCCCCCAAGGGAAAAGGTGACCCTTTGGGGTTTCTTATGGAGGGTGAAAAACGGTTAAGGGAACTCCCCCAAGGTGACTGGCTTTAATTTCTCTTTTGTGTGCTGGCTGGTAGATGATAGATGACAGAGTGCAATTTTTCTAGAAAAAGAGGTGCCAGAACTCACAATGAATCCTTCCCTCATTCTCTTAAAATGGGAATGGCACCTACCTGAGAGGTGCCGGAACTGAGTTAGACTGGTGACTGTGAGTAGCTGCTGAGACCATACAACACTGGTCCTGAAAGACCTACATTGGCTCCCAGTACGTTTCCGAGCACAGTTCAAAGTGTTGGTGCTGACCTTTAAAGCCCTAAATGACCTCGGCCCCAGTATACCTGAAGGAGCACCTCCACCCCCATCGTTCAACCTGGACACTGAGGTTCAGCTCCAGAGGCCTTCTGGCAGTTCCCTCACTGCGAGAAGTGAGGTTACAGGCAACCAGGCAGAGGGCCTTCTTGTTAGTGGCGCCCATCCTGTGGAACACCCTCCCATCAAATGTCAAGGAAAGAAGCAACTATCTGACTTTTAGAAGACATCTGAAGGCAGCCCTGTTCAGGGAAGTTTTTAATGTTTGATATTTTGTCATGCTTTTAATATTCTGTTGGGAGCCTCTCAGAGTGGCTAGGTAAACCCAGCTAGATGGTGTTGTAAACAAAATTCCTATCACAATGGAAGGGGGTATAAATAATAAATTATATTATTATTATTGTTGTTATTGTTGTTATTGCTGCTGCTGCTGCTGCTGTTGTTGTTGTTATGCATTCTGGTGAGTTCTGGCTGAAAAAAAGCCAGAGAGAGAGAGAGAGAGAGAGAGAGAGAGAGAGAGAGAGAGAGAGAGAGAGAGAGATGTAAATATGTAGAGATAGACATAGAGATTTATTTATTTCATAAACTTTATACACTGCTTGATAGTTGCTGTTTTTTAAAACCCTCAGAATGATTCTATACAAAGTTGAGAGATATTCCTGCACTTGAGGGTGGGAGGCTTTTTGTTCTGATGTTGACAGTTTGGGGAAATGGGTAGTAAAAGCCTTTCTTCATCCTTTAACAGATAGGTAGCCGTGTTGGTCTGCCATAGTCAAAACAAAAAAAATTCCTTCCAGTAGCACCTTAAAGACCAACTAAGTTAGTTCTTGGTATGAGCTTTCGTGTGCATGCAGTGTATCTGAAGAAGTGTGCATGCACACGAAAGCTCATACCAAGAACTAACTTAGTTGGTCTTTAAGGTGCTACTGGAAGGAATTTTTTTGTTTCATCCTTTAATTTACTGCATATAGGTCTGAAAGAGCGACCAATCATATTAGTAGTTTTATTTTGCTGTTGGGAAAATAATTAGAAAGCAGAGCAGGCTTGAGATTGTTAGCAGAGATTATGATTTGGAGGAGAGATACAGATGGACTTCATTTGTTGATTGAAGAAAATCCCAGGTGGCAGTAGATTAGACTTTATCAGTTTTCATTCATCTGCTTGTGAAAAGTGGATAACGCTTGAATCTTTAGCAGTCTCACTTGAAAGGAATCCAAACTCCTGGCTTGAGAGGCTTGATTAAATTTTACTTAGGTAGTTGGATTTAATTTAGGATAGAACAAAAACCACCTGGATACCTGGGAGGAAGAAGGATGGGCGTACACACACTAGTGAAAAATTCTGAGCCATGCTATTGTCTAATTAACACATAAGCTACGTATATCTATCTGCATGGGTTTCAGTTGTTTCTCTTCAGAGTCTGATATTTGGATATAAATTAGGTTTAAATGATAAAAATTGGGGAACTTTCATTTTTCCAGAGGTATAAACTGTCCTGCCTGCTTTAATTGATCTGGAATATATATATCTATATCATCTATATCATCTATATCTATATCTCCATCCCTAGGTGTTTTCTCACAGCTATGTGAGATCTATGTGTTCATTTATTTACTCTGTTCTGTATTATGGGCTTAGAGCTTCTTACAGCCACCCCTCCTAAATGTCAATAATCTTGTCCATTAGGCAACCAGATGGTTTGGGAGATAAAATCTACTAAACTGAAACACCCATACTATACCATAAAGATAAATAACCAGTTGAGAAAGCTACCTGTTAAATACCTGTGTTGAAAGAGGAGCTGTGCTGCACGGTGAAATGGAATGGATGAAGTCTGTGCAGGAGAGAGAGGGCTTGTCTCCCAGATTCTATAAAGTTTCACTCTTCCAATACTGAAGACGCTTCCATTCCTAGGGGCAACATATAAGCCCTGCTCATTGCTATCTCATGTGCACCTCACATTCTGCAAAGTGGTGGAAAGTGTCTACTGGATATTGGTGTGCTCACCTTTACTTTGAGTCTGTGACGTACAATCAAGCTAGAGCTGTGATCTCCTGGAGACTGAGTGACATTGCCAGACAAGAGGACATAGCTCAGGTAAAACCAGGGAGGTTCTTAGGGGACCAGATTTATCGGACCATACCAGCCCCCTACCTTGCAGAAATCCACTATGTGGAATACCGCAGACTTCTTACAGCGGCTAGATTAAATGTCCTCGACTCTGCGATATTGTGGGGAAGGTACAGGGGAGTACCATATGCCCAGAGAACCTGTCATTGTGCCATGGGTGTGGCTGAGTCCACCAAACACATTCTCTTGACTTGCCCTTCTTATGCAGAGCTTAGACAAAATTTTATAGACCCACTCCTATGTCAATTTAGCTTCCTACCCGAAGAAAACCAAGTTTTACACTTGCTGAATAATGTCACTAGAGCTATACCTTCCTTGGTGGCCAAATTTCTTTTTTTAGCTTTTAAGCGTCGCAAGTCTATAATTGACTGTATTGATATGGGGCTATCTGTTTAGCCCATTTTAGTGTTGGCTAAGTTCCAAAATCTTCCTGGATGTTTTAACTGTGTATTGACAAATGTATTTTTTTTTCTGACTGACGGTCGAATAAAAGGTTGATGATGATATTGGTGTGTACTGTGTATACAAAAATCATAATGCAAACTTGTGCATAACTATGTGCAAGTGATCTTCATACCTTTCTCTGCATGGATGAATGGAAATGCTTCACATGTTGAAAAGCACCATGGGGTTATAGTTTGCTTCATCCATGGGCAAGGTATAAAAATATGCATCTTTTCGCATGTCGCTGATGAATAGGTCTATTCAACCTATTCATCAGCGACATGCGAGCACCCCTAGTTAACTCATCTCCAAGTACACACGCGCCTAGACTTGCGGACTACCGCTGCCCACTCCTTTTATATGCGGACGACGCGGTAATTCTATCCTATACACGTGTTGGACTAACCAGAGCTTTGAAGATCTTTGCCACGTATTGTCAACTCAACCAATTAACCATCAACCATGCTAAATCCAAGATTCTGATTTTCTCCAGAAGCCGGAGATTATACGAATGGAAGCTTGGTGGAGCAAAAATAGAGCAAGTCCTAAAATTTCAATACCTAGGTGTTATTTTTCAACACAATTTGGGGTGGAAAGCTCAAATTCAACACCTACTTAACAAGGCCAAAACTCTGTCATATGCGCTCCTCCGATTCTTTTTTTCGGATGGAGCTTTGCATGTTCCCTCGGCCCTAAAGGTGTTCAAGGCAAAAGTGGTTGCCGTGCTTGCGTATGCTGCCCCGCTTTGGGCCGTGATGACAGATCTTGCTCCTCTTGAGACACTGCAAAATCAATTCCTGCGTCGGCTCCTAATGCTCCCCCTGTGCGTAAGCAACGCAGCCATGCGACTAGAACTGAAGATCGCATCCTTAAAAACTTGCCTGTGGAAGCAAGTCTTCAATTATTGGTTATCATTGTGGCTAGTAGAATTCATGCCAAACTCTTGAGTTATGGAATCTCTCCTTCAGATTCCCTAAAACTAGACCCAATTACTGCTCAAAGACTGATCCGCCAAAGACTGGATGACATCGATCTACAGCGAAATTATATGCTGGGGGGAGGTGTTTGTTCGCCCCAGAACATCGGTATCACTTTAACTTACTGTGTTCCATCATACCTCTCCTCCCTTTCGACTGTTGCCCATAGACTGGCCTTCACCAAAGCGAGGTTCAACGTTTTCCCCTCTAACGTCCTGAGACATAGATTCTCAAAGGGCCAAGCCCCCGCCACGTGCGAATGTGATAAGGAGACACCGGAGTCGCTCCAGCACATCATGTTCACTTGCCCCCTGTTCAATGTGCCACGGGCAAATTTGTTGGGATCAATCATACAGAAACTAGAGGGTACCCCACCAAAATTCCACATTGCTCAAATCTTGCAGGATAAGGATACCCATACGACCCTGAATGTGGCTAGGTTCCTGGTCGCTGTCCTTACCCAAAAGCGACGCCAAGGAGCACTACAAGCTAACTAAGGCATAGTATGCCATTCTATTTTATAGTATTTTATTGCTACTGTGGTGTTTTAGCGGCTGTTTTTTTCCCCCACGTGCACAAGCTGTTATTTATGTGTTGTTTTTACCTGTATGGGCCTATGGCCGTAATAAAATATTGTTGTTGTTGTTGCATCTTTTACTACTCTTTAAACACCTGTTCGTGACTACTACAGGCTGTTAAAGTATGTTAAAAGGCAACAGCTCTCTCTTAATTGATCTTGACCCTATGAATGAGGAAACCTTTGAATTGGTATCCCACACACCTCTAGGTTAAAAATGCTTTGAGGCTTCCATTGTTATAGCACATATACAGTCTACCTGCTCATACGCAATTAATGATTTGAAGGGATCTAAAAGCTATTGTAAGGACATTTATGGGATCAGTCATTCATTGGAATATCAAGTTATTGTTCAACAGATAGAATGTTTGTGGAGGGTGAAGCACCTCTTGAGTATTACCAAATTGTAAAATGGTCTTATTTTAGATCTCTCCTCTAAAGTACATGACTTGAAGTCTACTTTCTTATTGTGTGTGTGTGTGTGTGTGTGTGTGTAACTTCACACCTTATCAAATCTTATTGAAGCTACTGCTTTTACTTAACCTTCACTTTGCATTGCAAGTCTCATATGCGTAATCTCTAGGAGCCTCACTCAGATCAACTGATAGCAATGAAGGTAGAGCCACTGACCTGTCTTACTTCTGCATCCCAGGTGTTTCTGTTTCTAATGCCAGAGAACACAAGAAGTGGCAAAAACCAAAAAGCACTTTCAATGGGCCAGTAAAAAAGTGTGAACTCCAAATAAAACCCTAACAACCAGACATAGTGGAAGCGCTGTTATTTCAGTTTTGTCCTAAATGATCACTCTTGTCACCTCAGTAATATTATAACTTGCCTATATACCCTAAACCAGGCATCCCCAAACCTGGCCCTCCAGCTGCTGTTGACTACATCTCCCATCATCCCTAGCTAACAGGACCAGTGGTCAGGGATGATGGGAATTGTAGTCCCAAAACAGCTGGATGGCCGAGTTTGGGGGTGCCTGCCCTAAACATTAGAGTAAATTTATGTGAATCTCTAGGCAAATGAAAATAGGATGGAACCTCTGTATTCTTGAAGCATTGCTAGGGTGCAGCCTAGTTTAAATAGAAGTTTCAGCTTAAATAGGGATTTGCTGCCACTATGGAGTGAGCAAATTCCCCTTTGAAATGCACCTATGTGCATGAGCTGAAGCTGTACAGGTAGTTCCTAATCCTTGGTTGTGATGAAATGCATACATGATCAGTGCTGACAATTTTGGCAGACCAAATCTGCTGCTTAGCTGTTTTGTGGGTTTATTGGGGAAGGTACTTCCCAAGTCTTGTTGGACACAAAATGCAGTCAAGATCTGCACATTCCCCAAGGTTTGTTGGAGATTATGCATAATGGCCAGATAATGTACATAATTCAGCAAATACATGCACATCCCTACCCCTAGTTGTTAATTATGATGTGTCACTGGGAGATAGTTAAAGGCTCATGACATTCAGAAGCATCTGCTGTTGTGTGTGTTTGGTTACTTACGGAAAAGCTTCTTAATGAAAGTCTATTGCCATTTATCTCTTACCATCTTTCAGTTTATAGTTAATAGCCCCACAGCTCCACATATAGAATAATGGATGTGCCACATAAAGTAGCTATAGTATTCCAAAGAGAACAATTGGATTTGTTTTGACATAGTGTTAGCTGCTGTGGGCTGGGCACATAGCAAATCACAGATGGTAGAATAAGCATAATATAATTATAGAGACTCCCAGGCTATCCAGATGGTCATATATGTTTGGCTTGTTGGGAAAAAAGCCTGAAGTTAAAGCATAGGTTCATCACACTTTTTTATATTTTAGTCCAGATTGAGAAGTCTGAATTCACTCCCCGCCCCCTCCTTGATTGTTTGAATATTTACCATATGGGCTGCCAATCTATTTCTGTAGTTCCTTTTTGAATCGTACTGGAAGTGTCTGAGACGTTCTATTACATTAGCACCTTAAAGACCAACTAAGTTAGTTCTTGGTATGAGCTTTCGTGTGCATGCACACTTCTTCAGATACACAGCTGTGTATCTGAAGATACATACTGTGTATCTGAAGAAGTGTGCATGCACACAAAAGCTCATACCAAGAACTAACTTAGTTGGTCTTTAAGGTGCTACTGGAAGGAATTTTTTTTGTTTTGACTATGGCAGACCAACACGGCTACCTATCTGTAACTGGTTCTATTACATTGTTACCAACAGATTTCAGTGTAATGGCGTGAGAATTTTGGACATGCTACAGTTCTCCAGGGGCCGCGGGTGGCACTGTGGATTAAACCACAGAGCCTAGGACTTGCCGATCAGAAGGTCGGCGGTTCGAATCCCCGCAACGGGGTGAGCTCCCATTGCTCGGTCCCTGTTCCTGCCAACCTACAGTTCAAAAGCATGTCAAAGTGCAAGTAGATAAATAGGTACTGCTTCAGCAGGAAGGTAAACAGCATTTCCGTGCGCTGCTCTGGTTCGCCAGAAGCGGCTTAGTCATGCTGGCCACATGACCCGGAAGCTGTACGCCGGCTCCCTCGCCAATAAAGCGAGATGAGCGTGGCAACCCCAAAGTCGGTCATGACTGGACCTAATGGTCAGGGGTCCCTTTACCTTTTACAGTTCTCCTATTGTACAATCTCAGTGGAATATATTGCTTGCAAACTTGAGGGTGGCACAGGTTCCTCAGTAGCTTCTTTCAAACAGCAGTGCAAATAGAACTAAGCACATCCAAGAATTCGGGTGGAATGTTGCACTCCATAATTCTAAAGCTGCATGAAGGGAGGCAAAACTACATTTGCTATTCTGAGCCTTTCAAAAGATTCTCACTGCCCTTTTGTATAATAAAATAATAATAATAATAATAATAATAATAATAATAATAATAATAATAATAATAATGATGATGATGATGATGTAGATAATGCACAAATGTCATGAAGGCTTCTAGTGGAAAAGATGAGTCTACTAGCACCCCCAACTATATACCTGCTCCTTCAGAGAGAGAGCAACCTGGTCCAGAACTGGTAAGCTCCCTAACATCTGCACCTGAGAACCACTCACTCACAAAGTCTCCAGCTTAACAGGATTCATTCTCAGCTCATTCACTTTCTTCCAGCCCATCACTGTATCCAGACACTGACTGAGAACAATCATGTCTAATCCAACTCACAGGTAACAGAGAAATAGAGATGGATGTGGTCAGCTGATGATACTGCATCCCAGATCTCCTATTGACCTTTCCTAGCAACTCTATCAAGGGACACGGGTGGCGCTGTGGGTTAAACCACAAAGCCTAGGACTTGCTGATCAGAAGGTCGGCGGTTCAAATCCCCGCGACGGGGTGAGCTCCCGTTGCTCTGTCCCTGTTCCTGCCAACCTAGCAGTTCGAAAGCATGCCAGTGCAAGTAGATAAATAGGTACCACTCTGGCAGGAAGGTAAACGGCGTTTCCATGCTCTGCTCTGATTCGCCAGAAGCGGCTTAGTCATGCTGGCCACATGACCTGGAAGCTGTACGCCGGCTCCCTCGGCCAATAAAGCGAGATGAGCATCGCAATCCCAGAGTCGGCCACGACTGGACCTAATGGTCAGGGGTCCCTTTACCTTTACCTAGCAACTCCATCTAGGTCACAGGTGGAAACCTCGAACTAGCCAATGGGCTATATCCTTCCCACTGCCGCCTCCCCCCCCCCCACCGGGCCAACTTTGACTGGCTACCATGTTCTTATGATGTTTGGTGCCAACTTGAAAGGTCACTGGCTGACAACACTGATCTGCTATGGGTGCTGAGAGAAAACCCCTTTGAAGTTCATTTGCAAATGGTCGATGCAAATTGTTGTAATGTGAACAGACTTCAAAGGGATGGCTCTTGGCATCCATCAACTGAGAGCCCCTTCAGCAGCTCTAGGGCATTCCTCTCTCTCTCTCTCTCTCTCTCTCTCACACACACACACACACACACACACACACACACACACAGAGAGAGAGAGAAAGAGAGAGAGAGAGAGAGAGAGAGAGAGAGAGACAGAGAGAGAGAGAGACTTCATATCAATAATCTGCCCTCAGTGTCATTCCTGAGAAAGATCTACGACATCTTTACCCAGGAAGTCTTACTGTGACATCAGAATAGCTCATCAAAGCCAGTCAAAATATATGCATAGCCTTCCGTGCTGTGGAGATATTAAATAGGTATTATGTATTAACAAGTGTGATACAATATTCGTTGAAATCTTGATTTGTATGCTGATCTGAAATATGGATTTTCCCATTAAAAAATACTTGGGAAAGTGTCCTTTATCTCCCCTGTGCAATAACAGATGGTGCAAGAAACATGGCCCAATCAGCAAGTATATACGATAGGCAAGAAAAACATGGTGATAATTACAGCAGGCGTTTCTGAATAAGTCTAATGTATGTCAGGTTCTGATTAACTGTAAATCTACCAGCCCCAGATGATAGCAGGTGATAGGCAAATCTTGGAACCCATCATAAATTTGTGAAGAAATTAATGTCAGAGATTACATAAATTCAGGATTTGGCTGTCACAATCTTGTCAAAACGCCCACCTCATATTCAAAAGAGGAAAACTGGCATCTGAGGAAAAGTAACTCCACATTCTCTAGAAATAAATAAGAAGCAGACAAGCCATTTTCACCTTTCAGCTGCCACCTCTAAGCTGCCTCCCTGCCCCTTCAGTTATTTTGATGACAAGTTGGTGTTCAAAGTAAACAGAAATTGTACGACAAGTCCTACGATGCCTCAAGACAAACAAATGTATCATAAACTAGGGTTTGGAGAACTTGTGGTCTTCCAGGTGTTCTTGGACTCCAGCTCCCACCAGCTCCAGCCAGCATGGCCAGGGATGATAGGAATTGTAGTTTCCCTACCCCCTGACATAAGCTTTCATTTGCATGCTTCCTAGCATCTCGGGGAGTTTGAAAAGGAAGAGGTGAGTGGTCAGAAAGCCACTAGGCCTCTTTGTATGAATGCATGTTTACTAAAGGACTCCCTCCAAAGGGGGGGATCACTAAATTTCCCACCACCTTCATTGGAAAGAAAGGTACATAAAAGTGGAGGGAGGATCTTTCTCCAACCATAAAGGAAAGGGTAAAAGGACCCCTGACCGTTAGGTTCAGTCGTGGCCGACTCTGGGTTGCGGCACTCATCTCACTTTATTGGCTGAGGGAGCCGGCGTACAGTTTACGGATCATGTGGCCAGCATGACTAAGCCGCTTCTGGCGAACCAAAGAAGTGCACAGAAATGCCGTTTACCTTCCCACCAGAGCAGTACCAATTTATCTACATGAACTCTGATGTGCTTTTGAACTGCTAGGTTGGCAGGAGCAGGGACCAAGCAACGGGAGCTCACCCCGTTGCAGGGATTCAAACCGCCGACCTTCTGATCAGCAAGCCCTAGGCTCTGTGATTTAACCCACAGCGCCACCTGCATCCCCTTTCTCCAACCATAGTTAATGTTTTATCCTTAGGTGGGGCATACTGTACTCTACTGGCATGGTTGGGGCAAGGCAGGGGGAGATTAGTGTGGTGCAAACACACCAGTAGAGTCAATCTACTCCATCTGCCAATACATTTGCACTGCGCCAATATGCTTGCTGCCTTGCCGCCCACTCCCTCCTGGTAACCAATAGCAGCCCTCCTTCCAGAAACCCAGTGTGGCAGCTCCATTCCATTGAATGAGCCGCTTCTGGTCCTTACGAATTCTAAGCAGTAACCTTGGGTGTTAAGGCCATCACATACAGTACTTCCCAAAATTTCACAGGACTAGGGAAGAAAAGGTACAGAAGCCTGTCCTTTCATCTTCCAGATACTCGGGATGTTTGAGTTTATTCCAGGTCATCATTTTCTTCATTTAATGGCTGATGTCCAAAGTGGTTGCCATGAAAACAGCTGCCAGGGCAATCTTTCTGACTCAACTATTTTGAATAAAAAGGCACATTTTTTGGTATGTTTTTGGGGAAGATTTGTTGCTTACATGGCTTCCCCCCTTTAAAGCACGGCTTGCAAATATTAAATTATTCATTGGGAAATGAAATTTTGCATCTCCTTCACTCTCCACTACACTTCAGGTGGTTACATGTGATGTTCTAATTAGAACTGATCCCCATCAGAATGTGTGGGTGGGAATGTACATCAAAGCTCCTCCAGAATCAGAGTCTTTTCTTTGCCACCTCCGGACCTGCGCCAAGTTTACTGTACAGCTTCTGCAGTAGCCCCGACAACAAAAATAACATTGAAAGTTCAGTCGCACAATGGATTTGTTGCATGCTTTCTGTATTTCGGTTTGCTAAGAACCCTGAGATCATACCCTCCAACATTTCTCTGATGAAAATAGGGATGTCCTAAAAACAAGAGGGACATTCTGGGATCAAATCAGAAACCAGGGTGGCTTCTGTAAATCAGAGTCTGTCCTGGAAAACAGGGGCACTTGGAAGGTCTGTGATGTGGGATTCATGAACTTCCTGCCCTGGGAGAATACCATTCCCCGTCTTGAAGGAAAAAGCTGGTTTGCCAAAACCTCCTTCCCCAAAAGAAAATGAGAGTTGGGTCTTCCAGGGGAGGACTGTGACATAGCATGTGAGTGCTTTGCCCAGTGGGGAAGAGAAGGAGACCAGGCTATTTAAGTCGACTCTGCCCCACACTCTTCCCTCTTTTTCTTTTGGCCCCTACACTTCTGCCCATTTCTGTATGAGCTTTCCTACTTGCTCTTTTTGGGGACCAGGTAGATTTCTTTTTTAGGGGGGGCTGATTGGCCCTTAGAACTCCTCCCCTTCCCTTCTACTCCTCCCCTTCCCTTCTACCCTGATTGGCCCTTAGAACTCCTCCCCTTCCCTTCTACGCCTCCCCTTCCCTTCTACCCTGATTGGCCCTTAGAACTCCTCCCCTCCCCTTCTACTCCATACTATTGGGTGTTGTCTGTGTAACTGGAGCATTTCTAGGTCTGCGTCCTTTTTACATATTTTTGCTCATAATTTTGTGCTCCATTAACCAGTGGGTTTATTAAAAGAAAAATCCTTCCCCTGAACTCATCCATCCCATGGATCATTTTCACGTGAAGTGTCAATCATCTGACAGCACAGTGGTGTCAGGTGACCAAAATATTCTTCCCTTGTGGGTGCAGAAGAATATCTTTCACAACTGTGGCTTGGATGCAAGCCAGCAATTCAAAGGAAGAATGGGGAGCACACTCTAAATGCACTTCTGATTTTTCCTTTCCATTAAATAGCTGTTGTCATTTTAATTATGCAAATCAGTTCTTGGAGACTTCTAACTAAATAGGTGCTCGGGAATAGTGCTACCTTTGGAGTGAGATTTAACCACCTAATAACTGACTAGGGTGTGTTTTAAAAGTCAGGTTCCTTGTATAGATGGAAATAAAATGTTAGGCAGTTCAAGATACTTATGAACAGTGTATTCATATAAATAAAAGACTCTGGAAGGTGAATGTGAAATAAAAGCATTGCAAAATGTTAATATGTACTTAGTACGTTGGTGCTTTTATAGAATTGCATTATTTGCCAGAAGCAGGAGACAAACAGGAGTAAAGAGCCATAAAGGCAAACTCATTCCCCAACAAAAGCTTTGATAAGTCAAGGGAACAGTCAACTGATTATGTCTTGGTTGACTTGAACTTTGAGAACTATATATACCCAAAGTACTTTATACTGAAAGGTATTGGAAGGCTTCAGTAGAGAGAAATATTTAATAGCAGAGCCTGTTGATAAATTGGAAATGATAGATCCCTTCCAACCATGATTGATCAAATGATCAGTAACTTCATAGAAGCAAAATAGAGGGCAGACCTGGGGAAATCCTACCCTTTGGGGGGTCCAGAAAGAGCTGGAAAAGAGGTACCTCGGGTTACAGACTCTTCAGGTAACAGACTCCGCTAACCCAGAAATAGTACGTCGGGTTAAGAACTTTGCTTCAGGATGAGAACAGAAATCGCACGGTGGCAGGTCCCGTTAGCTAAAGTGGTACCTCAGGTTAAGAACAGTTTCAGGTTAAGAATGGACTTCCAGAACGAATTAAGTTCTTAACCCGAGGTACCATTGTATTTTGATCTTATGTCCATGATATGCCCTCTTCTATTCTTCTTACCATGTTGGAACTGTACACAGTCGACAGACTGTCGTACACAGCAGCAGGCTGTCTGCATGCACTCAGCTGTGAGCCTGTACCTCTGTGTGCTCAGCTGTGGAATGGATTATAAGTCCTGGATTTGAAAGATAGAAAGTGAAGCAAGTTTAAAAGTGAGGCCTCAGAATAATAATAATAATACAAAAAAGATAAGTAACACAGGCATAATGGAAATGACATTCGGAAGATTTTAAGTGATGCCGCTGGATTTCCCCCTAGACATGTTTGAAATACCACTGAATGCAGAAGACACGGGGATTTTACTCTTGCAGCTGCAGCTGGTTTATATGAATTATATGAATTTCTTTTTATGCCACCCTATTCCCCCGCTCTCTGTCTTCCTTCCCACCCAGCAGGCTGCCTGGGGAGGGACAGATTGCCTAATTTCAAAATCTCTCTACAAGCAATAGCAGATGACCATGTGAAGCCCAGTGGTGTTATATACATTTACACTGGAGTAATTGCCATAGAACTCTCATCTGAGCACATATGTATAGAGTTACCTGGTTAGTGTATTCACCATACACTAGATTGTGGCCTTTATGGGGGATAAAGGGCTGATGGGTGTAAAAACCTGTTTAAAAGCTGTTGTGTTGCATCTGTAAACATGCAACAGTTGTGTGTGTCTCTCCACCCCACCCCACCCCACCCCGCATAAATACACAGTTGCCTTCTGTCCTACAGAACTAGTTACATTTATTTCCACATATTGCATTTAGAATCAGAGTGGAAACTGCTACTAAATGAAGACTGGATAGCACAGCAGCAGCCTGCCTAGCTTGTGCTTAATGTATAGGTAGAACACTTTATTTGCCTAATTGGAAAGTAAATTATAAATGATGGCAATGGGAAGTGTCAATTAGAGAACCACTCAAAGACAGCTTCATATTTTAGCATGTTAAACTACTATTCCCTCTAAGAGTAAACTGAGCTGATGAGTGTCGACAGCCTGTAGACAAAGGAACAAGAGAGGTGTCAGTGGACTTGAGGAAGGCCAAAGGGTGGAATTCAACATACGATTAAGGAGATTGTTCCATTAGTGCAAGCATTCCTGCTTTCCTTATGGATTGATCTCCCCTTTCCTTAGGATTTGGAAGTGGCATAAATTTATAGGGCGAAATGTAGGAGCAAAAGTCCACCAATACAGAAAACTTTGTGATTACACAGTACAAGTGTCTTGTCAAGGAGGAGAGAAATAGAAAAGTGGGGGGAAGTGGGATAGATTGAGGTGCCCTGGAGAAAGGTATAACTGAGGAGCCCTCCCAAAACAGTACAGTGGTACCTCAGGTTACATACGCTTCAGGTTACATACGCTTCAGGTTACAGACTCCGCTAACCCAGAAATATTACCTCAGGTTAAGAACTTTGCTTCAGGATGAGAACAGAAATCATGCTCCGGCAGCGCAGCAGCAGCAGCAGGAGGCCCCATTAGCTAAAGTGGTGCTTCAGGTTAAGAACAGTTTCAGGTTAAGAATGGACCTCCGGAATGAATTAAGTACTTAACCTGAGGTACCACTGTATAAGTCTTTAGATTAAATAAATGCAACCAGCTTCTGCCGTATAAACAACAGAAACACACTGTCCATATGGGAGGTCTCCACAACGGGCGGTTTATTCTGGTAGCTGTAGATCGACTCAGTCTCCTGACTCCCCTTCCATAAAAACAAAAATAGCCACTATAAAAGCAACCACCAGGGTCTTCCTTGGCGAATGACCTGCAGGTAAGGTGCAATTTTAGGCACGTCATTGTAAAGGCAGAGAAGAATAATGTCTGCAGTCGGAGGCATTGTGATTCCCCACTGCCCCATTGTAGCTGATCACCCAGTAGAGCAGCCAAGTCACTGTTCTATTTAAAACCAGCCTGCCTGCTCATCCAGGTGGTCTGCTGGAGAATAAAAAACACCTTTGAAAAGATCTCTGGCTGTGCATTTCCCCTGCCTGACTTGTGTGACTCTTTTGGACGGTGGCCAGTAATTCTACCTGGGCTTCAAGAAGCAGAGCACCTATAACTACTGCTTTGTCTTGCTGTGGGGGCTTATCCAGGAAACTGTCAGATTCTGTTTCCCTGATAGCTTTGACAGTTGCTGGTGGAAGAGCAAGGCAATTTGGCAGAGAAAGCCCTTGCAAAGATGAACCTGGAGACAGATAAGGTGGGCACTAAAAGCTAAAATAATCGCCTGAGCCATCAAGCTATTAAATTGCTGAAATGCTGAAATCATCCCTTGTCATGATGGACATTGTTGTCATAGTGGACACAGTAAAACAAGGAAACATCCCTCCTATTGGGGAGATGGGGATCTACAAGTGTAAATGCAACTTGGTCTCTCTGTCACACAACATTGTATTTCTTTACTTCATAACATTTATATACCACTTGATTGTTTTTTAAAAAAACCAAAGCAGTTTACAATATTTTGAATCGAAAGCAATTGCAGGGGGTTGGACAAGATGACCCTCAGGGTCCCTTCCAACTCTGAATTTCTATTATTTTTATTCTATTCTATGTTATCTTAAAGGCAAAAAAGGGAAACAGAGTGTGGCGATCACATAGGGTCCCCGGACGTTTAACGGTCTATTGATCCCTGTGCCACCACTGTGCTCGCTTCCCCGCTGCCACCAACCCGTTACTCTCAGGTAAAACTCTGAGTCCAGACAGTTGTTAAAATTGAATCAAATAAACAAGTTTATTTTATAAGCATTAACAAGTTTATGGTTTCTCAGATAATATTCCTGTCAGTTTCTTAATTTTAGTTTCTTTACCGGCTTATACCTTTCTAATACCTTCTGACTGATTATATCAACTGTTTGACTGACTCCTCTTAACAGATTCTCTCACTCTCTCACATCAGACTAGCCCAACCCACAGACTTATCCTCTCTGACTCTTCTTTAACTCCAGACTGACCACCCTAACTCTAACTCCTCCCCTTGGTACAGATAGGTAGCCGTGTTGGTCTGCCATAGTCAAAACAAAAAAAATTCCTTCCAGTAGCACCTTAAAGACCAACTAAGTTAGTTCTTGGTATGAGCTTTCGTGTGCAGATACACTTAGGTATCTGAAGAAGTGTGCATGCACACGAAAGCTCATACCAAGAACTAACTTAGTTGGTCTTTAAGGTGCTACTGGAAGGAATTTTTTTTGTTCCTCCCCTTGGGTTCCCATTGGTTAGTCATTTTACAATTAGTTAACCCTTTCCTTATGAACCCAGTATGATGTCACACACCTAGGAGGGCAAACGCCACACAGAGCAATAAAATGATCATTGTATACTATACAGTGTATAGCATGGGTAGGCAAACTAAGGCCCGGGGGCCAGATCCGGCCCAATCGCCTTCTAAGTCCAGCACGCGGACATTAAAATCAGCGTGTTTTTACATGAGCAGATTGTGTCCTTTTATTTAAAATGTATCTCTGGGTTATTTGTGGGGCATAGGAATTTCTTCAATTTCCCCCCCAAAATATAGTCCGGCTCCCCACAAGGTCTGGGGGACAGTGCTGAAAAAGTTTGCTGACCCTTGGTGTATAGCTTTCCTTCCAAATAGAATCCCTACTACAAAGTCGTCATCACCCAGTCCAAGTATTTAGAGGCTTCTCAAAATATTTCAGAGAAATAAATAACCTATTTTGTGCAACCCTCCTAATGTGGATACACAAAATATTAATGATGATGAAGTGAAACATCTTGATTTGTCAGGCTTTACTACACAAAGCAGACTGTAGCCATATTCAGCCTTGCTGACTGCATGACAGAAGTGCTTAGAGCCATTTGGCACAGAGTCAACATTGCATTATCACATTTTAGGAAGGAAATATGAACTTTCCTATGTATTGGAAACATTGCAATTTAAGAATGTCAAGTTTCTGCTGTGACTGCTCTTTACATATTCACAGTGACTTTCACCGCTCAATGTCACTATCTATAGTTTACAGGAAAACTCTGTATTATTAGCACCATAGAGTGGATGTTGCATGTCAATTTATGTGCTGTAGAGAAATCTTAAAATTAAGGTCTGTTGAGCTGGAAGCTTGTTGAAGACCATCATGCAGGACCAAGTAGACCATTAGGAAGAATGAAGTGGGTGCCTCGGGGGTTTGTGGAAGGGCAGTGATGGCATTCCCCTCCCCAACCCGCCATTCCTTCTGAGCCTATGGTTCTCCCATTCTGCTGAGGACAGAACTGTGTGTGCCACATAGGAATTGTGGTGAATAATCAGCTGAGTTTTCATTTAAAGGAAAATCTCTGAATTTTGCACTTTCCAAAACAGTGGGTGGAATTCAATGTCTCATTACTTTGAGCACTCTGTCTGTGCAAGCATATCAGCTCACCGGGTGGAACAATCCCCCTCACCTGTCTTACATACTGTTTAGGGGGTTCTTTCAACATGCACACACCCCAGCCAATTTCAGGGGGCATGGGGCGGAGAGAGGGGGAAATCCCATTGCACACGCAGAAGCCTTTGTGCATGGCCTCCACCGACATGGTTCATTCAGTGACCCCCACTCAATGTGTAAACTGAAATAGAGGCATCCTTAAAATATCTGGATTTTTCAGTGCAGTCCTCCTACCAATGTTAACAAAAAATGCATTATATTAGGGGAAATTGCTTGCAAAAAAAATTGTGTAAAATTTAAAGACCCACCTGCAGATAAAATTATGGTTATTAGAGAAGTTAGCAACAAAATACTGGTGAATTTTCATTTTTAAAAAATTGCAAATTGTTACAGATAGGTGGAGAACTGAGTTGAAGATTGGAAAAATGAGAAACTGAAAGATCCCAAATTGACAGATCCATCCATCTCTAAAGCCCGTCCTATATCAATTTTGGGTATCCCTCTCCCTCCCTCCTTCTCTCTCTCTCTCTCTCTCTCTCTCTCTCCTTTTTTGGCATTGTTGTCTTCTACCAGGTTAAACTGTCTGTCCATTCAGCTAAGCGGTCTACTTTGGCTGGAGTTGTGGTGACTTTATGCATGTACTCCACCACTGAGCTATGGCCCCTTGCTAAATAATAGTTCAGAATAATACTGTTGTTACTTCAGGGTTTCTAAAAGTGGTTTTTTTGGGGGGGGGAGGTATGCGTTAGTAGTGCTGATTTTCAAAATCCTTTTTTTATAACTCCCCACCGCAACTTCATTCTCTAAGACAGTGTTTCCCAACCTTGGGCCTCCAGATGTTTTTGGCCTACAACTCCCATCATCCCTAGCTAGCAAGACCAGTGGTCAGGGATGATGGGAATTGTAGTTCAAAAACAGCTGGAGGCCCAAGGTTGGGAAACACTGCTCTAAGAGACGTTGTCTGTTTTTGTGATTTTTTTTAAGTGAATGGTCTATAATATATACTATGAGTCAATTGCTGGAGGCCCCAGGCCAAATTCACTGATATTTACTGACAAGTCAGTTGAATGAGAGTGGTGTTGAAGTGCTAGTCCATTATCCCTCCATCACTTCACCAAAGTTGCATTCAGAGAGCACTTTATTTGTATCCTCACCTAATAATCTCCACCTTTTATGTGATCTTTCACACAGTGGAAAAGCCATTTGTGGAAAACTCACAGAATCTAGAGGAAGTTTAGCACCCAATTCCATGTTTGCTTCCAGAAAAAAATCCATTTGCAACCCAGAAAATCACAGGAGCTTTGCACTGGTGAAATTTGAGGTTGCATTCCAGCATGTAGTTCTTTCGTCTCCTGTAAAATTTAGCAAGGGGCAGCAGACACAACATTTAGAGGGTAGTATATCGATTACAAAGCCACAGTTCCACAATAGAGCAGGTAATACAATTTAAAAGGCTCTGAGATAGAAGTGCTAACATTATAATCAGGAAAACTAACACAGTAATTCCCATGTCTGAATGTACCCAGTGTTCCTCCCCCCAAAAAAACCAGCTGCTGACCCAAGGAGTCTTTGTGATTTACTCTTCCCATCTTATATAAAGAACTGGGAGATATGCTGCCAGAACCAAAACAAATGTTTAGAGCTAGGAAGGCCATTTGTGATTGGCTTATGGTCTGGAGCCAAGCTGGGATGGGGAAGAAGTGGAAACAAGTGTTACAGCTGGGATGCAAAAGGGAAGTCAGAGCAGAGCAGAAGGCATGAAGACTCGCCCAGGAAAGTGATGACGGATCAGAAATCAAAGCTGCAGAAAACACAACTGGGATGAAGAATAAACAGCAGATGGTGGCTTTTGAAAAGACAAAGTGTTAGAGAACAAGCTTGCGATTAATAGAGTGCTCATTTAGGGAATAAGCCATATTTGGCCCACTAGAAGCTACCAGGTGTGAGCAAGGAAACAACCTCTAGGAAAGTCATCGTATAGCAAGGCAGGGCTCAGCTGTTGCAACTGGGTAGCTCCTCAGGGAAGACAACTTGACTGAAAGCTGGCTGAGCTATGCATGTGATTCCTGGCTGATTGATGTCATTTCTTCAGTGATGGCTTCTGTCCGAGTTAGATTGTGGAACAACATACATCTGTTTCCTCCTTTCAGGCAGGATCGAGGCTTTGATATATATTTTCAACTAGTTCTAGGTTGCTCTGTAGTAAGGTTGCCATATTTCAGAAGGTGAAAATCCAGACACATCCTTTGGGTGCAAAAGCTGGGCATCCAGGCTGCCCGTGTTACACATTGCATTACATGCAAACTAAGGGACGGCAAATATCCTACCATAACTACAGAGGGTGTGTGAAGTGGCCACATTATTCTGTAGAAACACAAACGTACTGTGGTACCTCGGGTTATGTAAGCTTCAGGTTACAGACTCCGCTAACCCAGAAATAGTACCTCGGGTTAAGAACTTTGCTTCAGGATGAGAACAGAAATTGCACAGCAGCAGCGGTGGCGGCACGGCAGCAGTGGGAGGCCCATTAGCTAAAGTGGTGCTTCAGCTTAAGAACAGTTTCAGGTTAAGAACGGACCTCTGGAATGAATTAAGTATGTAACCAGAGGTACCACTGTATTACTATGTATTTACTTAAAGAGTTTCAGCAAAACTGAAAGTACTCCTATGACGCGTACAGATGACAGGACAATGCACAATGATTGGGAAAACAGTAATAGCATTGTAATTGAGTAGCTTTCAGTGCCATTAGATGTTTTTAAAGCTATCAGGCCATTTTTCCAGCTCATTAAATTTATTTAGACATGATTAAATGTTTCAGAATCACAGCTTGCATATGGCAAGCCTATGGCGCTATATATGCTGCAATGCCGTTGACAGCTGACACATCATTGCTTGCTTGTATCCTGCATTCTTTGTGTGGCCCCAGGCACCCAGCAAGTTGTTTGATGCTCTCGTGTGTCTGCCGTTTTTAAAACAAATACACACATTTGCATTTTTTTCTTGGAGGCTATTTGCATTCCTGTAGCCCAAATTGCCATTTTTTAAAAGAAACAAAAACCCTTCACATCATCCCACCCCAGAATGACTATTAAAATCAGAACCTTGTTCCATAGCCAGCACTGTACTAATTGAGCAGGATGACATACTGTAGTCAAATACTCCCAAGTGTCAACATCACTCCTTAATTGCTTTTTGAGATTGTTGCTGATTAATGAATATTAATTGGTATAGCAAACACACAAGCAAGAAATTACTCCAAGCATTCAGTATGGAGTGTGTAGCAGAGTTCTTCCAATTGGGTCCCCAGGCTATGTAGTGCTAAAAAGCAAAATCCATCAACATGCTTCCTACGTTTTTAGGGTCCCTTGAAATGTCTGCTGTAGGGTTGCCATATTTATTTATAATTTCCCCCCCCCCAAGGTTGTTGAGCTTCTTTTTTATGAGCATTTTGGCAAAATGAAGTTTTTGAGATATATATATTTTTTAGGAAAATCACCCAAAATGACACTGCCAACATGGGTTGCCAGACATCTGGATTTCCCCAGACATTTTAGTTTAATTTTGGGTGTATAGCAACCCTAGTCTACTGATATTTTCACCAGAGCAGGGAAATTCAAATTTCCCTCAAATTTCACTTTAGGCAAAATTTGGTGGTAAGGCTATTAAAAAATTCTTTCCTCCTCTTAATTTATTCCTTTGGCATTATTGGTGGTATCCTTTTTCCACATGAGCCCTGGTAGAAATGAATGCACTAATTGCATAGGGGCATAGGGGAAGAAAACTTCCCTCTTGATTTCTATACAGCTAGGAGAAATGCAGCAATCCCCCCTCCCCCCCCCCCCGGCGAAATAGGGAGACTGACGTGCTCTTCATTCACCTTGGGGCAAATGCATTTTAACAAGTGAGAAAAATAATTTTCACTTAACTTAATCAGCAATGTATCACCATGATTCATGACTCTCAGTGCTCTTTTAATAGTGTGAAAGGCAAGATCAGGTTTCTCTCAGATCTTCTGGGAGCAAGATTAAAGTTGAATGGGTGATACATTTAGATAGTTAAACAGGTCCTGAAGAAGGATGTCACTGGTTCGATCTTGTTATGTTTTAATTTTTAAGAGTGGTGCTGTGGTCTAAACCACTGATTGCCAATCAGAAGGTCAGCTGTTTGAATCCCCGCGATAGGGTGAGCTCCTGTTGCTCTGTCCCAGTTCCTGCCAACCTAGCAGTTCAAAAGCACACCAGGGCAAGTAGATAAATAGGTACCACTACGGCAGGAAGGTGAACGGCATTTCTGTGTGCTCTGGTTTCCATCACAGTGTTCCGCTGTGCAAGAAGCGGTTTAGTCCTGCTGGCCACATGACCCGGGAGCTGTCTGTGGGCAAATGCCGGCTCCCTCAGCCTGAAAGCAAGATGAGTGCTGCAACCCCATAGTTGCCTTTGACAGGACTTAACCGTCCAGGGGTCCTTTACCTTTTTCTTTTTAACTATTTAATTTATAAAAGATACTTTAACATAATACAGTGAATAGACTCTAAGGCACCTCCCCTATCTTTTAAAATGTTTGTGAAGCCTCTATAACTAAGATGTTGTGATCTATGGAAATTTTATTTATTTACTGGAACTGATGGGAGGTTCCATTTAAATGCAAATAGAAGCTTAGGAGGGGCACTTTTGGTGAAGAGCATGGCAGAGAAAGAATTATATGTCCCTTTCCCAATAATAATAATAATAATAATAATAATAATAATTTATTTCTACTCCGCCCATCCGGCTGAGTTTCCCCAGCCACACTGGGTGGCTCCCAATCGAGTGTTAAAAACAATACAGCATTAAATATTAAAAACTTTTAAAAATAAGATAGCTGCTTATTTCCTTGACATCTGCAATTTATAGAAACAAAAAAGTGCATGTGATTGTAATTACTAGTTACCTATCCTTCACTGAGGGTCTGAGGGTGGGTTACAACAATTAAATCACAACATTAATATTAGAACACAATATTACACAATAGTATTAATCATCGAAACAACTTAAAATTACAAAAATAAGGTGGTTCCTAAAAATATACAGTGGTAACTCGGGTTAAGTATTTAATTTGTTCCGGAGGTCCGTTCTTAACCTGAAACTGTTCTTAACCTGAAGCACTACTTTAGCTAATGGGGCTTCCTGCTGCTGCTGCGCCGCCGGAGCACAATTTCTGTTCTCATCCTGAGGCAAAGTTCTTAACCTGAAGCACTATTTCTGGGTTGGCGGAGTCTGTAACCTGAAGCGTATGTAACCTGAAGCGTATGTAACCCGAGGAACCACTGTACACCTCAAACATCAAAAGCCAAAAATTGCATCCACAGTCACTCGCACTCACAGAAGCTCTTTCCATCAGTCCTGAATCAAGAACAAAAGGGAGAGTGCGGCGCACTGGCAAAGTAAGAGGGGGGCAGGGGAAACAAACTGCCCCTGGCACCATGATCCTGGTGGGGTGTCATCGCAGCTGCCCTCTCCCTATGCTGGGCACCACATCCCCACAGGCAGCACACCACATCCCAAGGACGCGCACCAACCCCGCTCCCGCCTGCTCTCCACCCCCGTGTCAGAGCATGAAGCTACGAGACTGGTGGGACATGTTTGATGTAGAAGTGGCTCAACCAGAATGAAGTCATATAAATATAAAAACGACCCCATCATTCAACTGAAAGCTTTCTGAAATTTTTTTTATTTAATACTTGTATACCCTGCTTTCCCCCGCAAGTCTTAAATATGCTTACGGGGGCGGGGGGGGGGAATAAAACCTAGTATATACAGATACAGATACAGATACACATAGATATAGATATAGATTAAATCACAACTTTGATGAAAACATCAGAGAGCACAACATTAGGACAACATTTGTAGTGCAAAGTTTCCTGAAACAGAACTGTTTTAACCTGGTGTCTGCAAATTAGCAGGGATGGCGTCTGCCTGATTTCTAATAATAATAATAATAATAATTTATTATTTATACCCCGCCCATCTGGCTGGGCCTCCCCAGCCACTCTGGGCGGCTTCCATAAAAACCAAAAATACAGTAAAATCAACCGTTAAAAACTTCCCTGAACAGGGCTGCCTTAAGATGTCTTCTGAATGTCAGGTAGTTGTTTATTGCTTTGACATCTGGTGGGAGGGCGTTCCACAGGCGGGCGCCTCTACCGAGAAGGCCCTCTGCCTGGTTCCCTGTAGCTTTGCTTCTCGCAATGAGGGAACCGCCAGAAGGCCCCCGGCGCTGGACCTCAGCGTCCGGGCAGAATGATGGGGGTGGAGACGCTCCTTCAGGTATACTCAGTATAGCTGAGGTTTAGCCAGGCACCTAAGGCCAAGGCCTAAAACGTGGGGGTTTTGGGGAAAGAATGAGGACAAGTAAAGACTGCTGAAGCCTGACAGTTGGCAGAAGCATTAGAGAGACAAGAGCAACACAAACATACTCATTTAAAGGTGATCAAGAGGATAATCCAGAACAAGAGGCAGAAGCTAATAATTAAAATATTTGCAACTCTCTCTCTCTCTCTTTTCTTTTAATTAAAACAATTTCAATTAATGAGCAGGACTTGAATAGCTGTGCCAAAAGAAAAAAAGAATAAGAATAAGCTTAAGAAATAAAAAGGGGATTTGAGTCTGTTACAAAGAAACTCGTTAGGGGGGGGGGAAGATGAATATTTGAGCCAAAAAATTGAACCAAATGAGGGGTTTTCTCTATTGGGCAGAAGAAAGAAAACGAGGGTACTAATTTATTTAGAATACGTTTATCACAATTTATCCAAGGGGGCAGGTATCAATGATAAAGTGATAAAAGTTTCAATATAATATAGAATGACAAAGTTATATGCATGTATTAATATGTATCCCTGTTTCTTTCTCAGAAATGAAAAAAGGGCTGCGTGATTTTCCTGAGTTTGAGTGGAGGGAACATAGGAGCCAACTCCAAGGGGCTGAGGGGTCTTTGCCCCCCGGATAAAATATTTGAGGGAGTGAGCCCCCCCCAAGGTTAATGGACATTGCCATTCAAATGGTACGCATGTACAGCATCAGGTGATTGACTATGTAGGTGTGGGGCTTACCTGCCCCCTCCATTTTATTCAAGTTGGCACCCCGGGAGACAATGTAAACAGTGTAATTCATTATTAAGTCACAAGCCTGCATTCTAAGACCCCTACTAAAAACTTTAGATTAGGTTTTTAGAATAATATACATTCATTAACATATGACCCCATTAAATCCCATTAGAACCCTATTATATCAGGTCATACATTTTATTCCATACCTCTTGAATCCTACGGATATGTGATTGTACAAATCTTTTCTAACCATTCTCCATGGTTAGGTGTCATTGGTTAGGTACCATTGTTCTTCTTGACTAGAAAGCAATGGCACCAGAATAAATGTCTCTTGCAAGAAGAATTTACGTTCCCTCAAATTCCAAAGTTAATTGATGATTCCCCCCCCCCCGCCACCTCGATCCCACAGGAATTATGAGCTGGGTTTTAATCTGCAGAGAGTGGATGGGAGCACAGGGTTTGCATGACAGCCAAGCAGCCTTATTATTATGAATTCATGATTATTTGTGCTCATGGTGCAATTGGGACAGTCATACGTAACCCCACTTTCAATACCATTTGGCCTGCAAAGGTTTTAAGGCCTTAAAACCTTTGCAGGCCAAATGGTATTCATTTCCAATCAGTGCTTGTCCCATAATTTCCTGTTGAGACCCCATAACCGTGTCTATCACAATTCTTCTGCTTCCTTGTGCTATGCTAAAGCCCCTGTGGACAGAAATAATGTGGTAACATTGAGGAAGCATGGTAGAACAAACTAATGCAGAATAAACCCAGTGCTAAAGCATTATTATTGTGTCGATAAGAAGTTGCAGAATATACCCACCATAAAACACCAGACAATAAAACATCATACTTGCAAAATGAAGACTCAGAATAGTTATAACCTTGACAGGAAAAACTGGACGGTGAACATTTAAAAAATGAAAATGTTTCAAAACTGAAAATAAGGCAGGCCACATTTGGGTGAACGAAAAGAAAGTTCTTAAAGAAGTGGCTAATTATGCCTCAATC
This sequence comes from Podarcis melisellensis, assembly GCF_964234715.1. Classification (NCBI taxonomy): domain Eukaryota; kingdom Metazoa; phylum Chordata; class Lepidosauria; order Squamata; family Lacertidae; genus Podarcis; species Podarcis melisellensis. The sequence goes on from NC_138531.1 coordinate 32,941,806, forward strand.
TTTGAAGATATAACAAACTAGCTTGTAGTTGATATATATCAGACTTTAGATAGTTCTGCGCAGCTTGAATTTGGTAAGATTAATTGATTTTTGAAAGATTGCCCATTTCAAAGTTGTCTGTGGAGAACATAGAGAGATTGGAAGCTACACTCCTTTTCAAATAGAAGAGAGAAAGAAAATTATTAACCATCTTAAGAACAACAAAGCTCACAGTGGAAGGGACTCTCAGTAGACTGGTGTAAGATCTTTGCAAATCAGCTTATTTCTTTAATGATCAACAAAACTCTCATTTTGAAGACGAACCCCTCCCCATCTTTGGCAGGTGGCAAGGATTATCTTAATCCCTAAATATCATCAAAAGCTTAATTCTGTAGAATCATATTGCTCATAGCTCATTTGTATTACCAATCACCAAAAACTGAAGCTGTTGCAAATTGTTATAGCCTCTACTCCTACACAGACACACAGTTGCAGCCCCATGTCACATTTTGTGTATTGGGGGGTGTCTCTAACCATGGTGATGATGTACAGAGGACTACTGTAGAGAAGAGAGCAGGAAGTGTCCGAACTGGAAGTGTCCATCCATCCAAGTCAATATTGGTCTAATAATCTGCTTAAATATGAGTCACTAGTAGAATAAAAAATAGTGGACTTTTGAAGGCATTTAGGGCAAAATGTATCCCAGGCATTTTTCTAGTACAGTGGTACCTCAGGTTAAGTACTTAATTTGTCCCGGAGGTCCGTACTTAACCTGAAACTGTTCTTAACCTGGAGCACCACTTTAGCTAATGGGGCATCCTGCTGCTGCCGCACAGCCGGAGCACGATTTCTGTTCTCATCCTGAAGCAAAGTTCTTAAACTGAAGCACTATTTCTGTAACCTGAAGCGTATGTAACCTGAAGCGTATGTAACCCAAGGTATCACTGTAACTTGATCTAATAAAACGTATCATCTTGGATCATATCATCTGGTTGCTGGTTCCACCAGCAGAAGTTCTTTCATGATATATTGAATCCAAGCCAGCCTGTTTTTAATAATACAATAGTACCTCAGGTTACAGACGCTTCAGGTTGCAGACTCCACTAAACCCAGAAATAGTAACCTCGGGTTAAGAACTTTGCTTCAGGATGAGAACAGAATTGTGCTCTGGTGGCGCGGTGGCAGTGGGAGGCCCCATTAGCTAAAGTGGTACCTCAGGTTAAGAACAGACCTCCAGAATTAATAAAGTTCTTAATCCAAGGTACCACTGTATAGGATTTGCCTCTGGGTTGCCTGTATGGGCAAACGTCAGGCTTCCTGGATCTTTCTGGAACTGCAAGATCTACAAAGCAGAAGCAGGTCTAGAAGACATACAGTTAGACCACTGTGCACATCCTGATTCCAGGAATTTGTTTTCAGAACTTATGTGAGGTCACAGTTCTTTCACAGAAAGGTCCACACTTCAGCCACATTCACCATGCATTTAAAGCACTATGATACCAATCATGACTTCCCCCAAAGAATTCTGACAACTCTAGTTTGTTAAGAGTACTGAGAGTTGCTAGGAAACCTCACAGAGGTACAATTCCTAGAGTGGTTTAGCAATCAGTCTCTCTTCCCAGCATAGCAAAACAGATTTGGAACTGATTTCTAAACTTACTGGCAAAGTTTTGATCCTGGTGAATAATTTAGAGGGCCCGTAAAAGACCACCTCAAACAAGAAGGGAGCTTTTAAGCCCTCCCAAAAAAATCTTCACTGACTTGAATCAAAATCAGAGCCAGAGGAGAGAACTATTGGCTTCTTCCCCCTGTTCCCCAGCCTTCACATTCCCAGTAGATCCTCCACTAGCTTCTCAAAACTCCTTGCTATTCCTTGGCAAGGGGCAGAAATTCTGGGGTACACAGTGGTAACATGTAAAGTGGAGAAGAGAAAGGCTTGTCTCTTCTCTCCCTCTTCAACAGGGGTGCCAACTTGAATAAAATATTATGGGAGCCCAGTTAAGCCCTGCCCCATGTAATCAATCACATGACACAGTGCACACAAGCCTTTTGAATGGCAGTGCCCATCAACTTTGGGGGGGGGGCCTTAAATATTTTATTGGGGAGTCAAAGCCCCCATAGCCTCTAGGAGTTGGCTCCTATGCTCTTCATTGTCCTGGTGTGCAGAGCACCAGTATACGAGGACTCAAGGCCCATGGAAAATGTAATTCTCTTAAGGGCTACTACAGTTATTTCAACAAAGTGCCTTGCAGTCTAGTTTAATCCAATCCAACCTCAGTCCAAAGAATCAAAGTTAAAAAGATGGACAGCTCCCGACCAGAGGGAATCTGAATTACTATGAAAATCTTCCTAATTTTGTTTGAGAGATTCCAATTCTTCTTCCATTGACATCAATAATAATTTTGCAAATGGTAGATATGTAAGTCGGATGAGGCACTTTATCCTAGCCTGCTACTCAATTACTAGGAGCTTTGCTGTTTCCATTATATTCCTTACTCCATTTGCTTGTTTCTCCGATGTCAGACTGATGGATCTTAAATTGCTTCGTCCTTTCTCTACCCCCACTCCCCTTCTGTTCTGCTTTCAGTCACTTTCCCTCACCGTGTAAGAATTATAGTTTAATTTATTTTAACCAGGAAAGTTCTCATCTCATTTATTTCCTGTAGCTTCTGCGATGGCTGTTGTATCAGTATTTGTTTTTCAGCCCCAAGATGCCTCTCACCTCCTTGCATCATTTATTAGGCTAAGATGGTTCTTGCTGACTCAGGAAGGAGTTTGTCATGGGAGACTAATATGTTGTCCTTCCCAAGGAGATTAAGGATTTGAAGTAGCTTTTAACAGCAGAGGGAGTGAGGGGGGTAGGGGGAAATTCACCATTCTGAACAGATCAAGGATCGTTTCCTGCATGCTGATATTGAAACATCTCCCACCCCCTAAGTATGAGAGAACTAAAACAATGAAAATACTGAAATATTTGTTCCATTCTCTTTTATTATTATTATTATTATTATTATTATTATTATTATTATTATTATTATTAGAATTTATTGTACGACACACATATACAGATTAAACATAAAAATAATACATAATCAACACTAAAACTTACAAAACAAACAACAAAGAAATACAACTAAAACATTGTTACTTACAAAAAATTATACAAACAAATTAACATCAATATATATACCATACTTCATTTCTTCTTTCCTTCCATTTGACTTCCTTCATCCTCAACACGGTTCTCTTTCCGTTTTTGGTAAACTGTTTCCTTAATTCCTTATTACCTCTTTTTCTTTCTATTTTTGACTTACATACCTTAATTTATTTTGCAGAAGTTAATCGAAAGAAGTCCAAGTATTAATTTGAGGGCACAGCTTTTTAAGATATTCTCTATATTTTCCCCAGTCTTTTTGAAATTTTTGTTTGGGCTGATCCCTGATAGCTTCTGTCAATCTGGCCAATTCGATACAATCCAATAACTTATCTTGCCTTATTTTTTTGTCGGTGTTATTTCTTTTTCCCAATTTTTGGCAGTTAATGTTCTCGCGGCTCCTATAGCATAAAATAATTTTTTTTTGTTTTGTTTTCTCTGGCTATATCTGTATCAAGTATCCCCAATAAATTTGTTCCATTCTCATTCTGGAGCATGATCAACTCCAACAGTTGCATTAGTTTTGGGAGGAATGAAAAACTAAACTGAATGGGGCCGATTTAGTTCAGTTTAGCCCCAGCCTAAAACAAAGACCACAAGCAGCAAATGGATACAACTGGGTACTGTTTTCAGTAGCCAATTTATCTCTGTTCATCACTCTTTTAGAAGTGGGTGAGCTTACCTTTAAGTGGTTGTCTGCAGAGCTGATTTCAACAACGGCTCCCGGCAGGTCCTATGCCTGAGTGTCCTGGGGCATTTAGCGGGGGTGTGGCAGCCCTCAGTGGAAGGAAGGATTAGATTCAGCTCACATTTTTAGGCAATTTTACTTTCACTTTCTGAAATGAGACCGTATTTTTCCATGTATAAGACTATGTTTTTCCCCAATTTATTTAAGTTTAAAATTGGGGGTTGTCTTATACACGGAATGTTTAAATTATGTATTATTTGGGCTCAAAAAATAGAGGTCCTTATCTTATATTTATTTACAGCTATTAGCCCATAAAATATGTACAAACATAAAAGCACAGAAGCATAAAAACCAATACATCGAACGACAGAAGAGGAACACCACGATGCAAGAGTGGGACATTGAGCAGTGACAAATAACAGCTTGGGGCCCGGAAAGATCCGAGGGACGGTTCACAGAGAAAGGAGAACTGGAGACGAGATCCGTCATGCACTCTCACCATAACTGTCCGATTAGTTTTTGTTGTTGTTTTTTGGTGGTTTTTGTGTGTGAGATAACCGCATTCAGGAATCTCGCCACCTGCAGAGTTACAGAAGGATCTGTATCCTGCAAGAGCAGTGCGGCATGTGACTCAACAGGCCTGCCAACCAAGCGCAGTAAAGCAGGACCCAGGAATTTAGTCCTGGCTATGCTATGTAAGGGACAGTTGAACATTATGTGTGGAAGAGATTCAACTGTTTTCCCGTCACACTCGCATAGCGGAGACACCAAACCCTTGGAAAATCTGTGGTTCAGCAGGTTCGATGGAAAAACATTGAACCTTGCACGAATAAATGCAAGTCGGTGTGGTACTGATGAAAGAGATGACATGTATGATGGAAGGCCAAGTGGTGGGGTTATTCCGTGATACCTGGGAGAGCAGACACCCCCACCCCTGGAGAGGTTGTGTTGATTGTCAATGTCTGCTAATCTTTGCTCGATGAGGCTTTTGGCTGAGCGTAGGTTCATCTTTAAGGAGTCCGCTGGGGAAATTCCGATGCTCAGAAGTTTGGCATGGATTTTTCCTACCCACGGATTAACAAAGTCATCCCGCCAGAGGCACTGAAAGAGGTAATGGTCGGGAAGCCTATGCCAGCTGGACAGCCAATAGCCAAAGACTCGCTTCCAGATGACAGTCTCCAATGATGCAATCTTTAACTCCAGATGTATGGCTGCATTGCTCACACACATGGGGAGTTTCAGGAGGCGATGGAGAAACTGATTCTGCAATGTCCCCAGCGATGTTAAATTGGACCCTGGGGCCCAGAGCGGGGCAGCATAACAGAGGGTGGAAACCACTTTTGCGTGGTACACCTTCAATGCAGAAGGGATGTGGGAGGCTCCGTCGACCGCAAAAAATTGGAGTAGAGTGTAAAGTATTGTTTTCCTTTTGTTTAGTAAATACTGTATCTGTGGCTTCCAGCTTAGGTTGTAGTGAAAAAAGACTCCCAGGTATTTAAATTTGAAAACCTGTTCTAATTGGACTCCATCTAACTTCCAGCTGTAAGTTTTCCGAGACCTGCTAAAGACCAGTACTTTAGATTTTCCATGATTAATTGTCAGGTGGTTGAGTTTGCAATAAGCCACAAAAATCTTTAGAGCTCTGCATAAACCAACTCTAGAGTAGGAAAGGATCGCTGCATCGTCAGCATATAGAAGCAGAGGGCAGCGAAAATCAGCTAGGCGGGGGGCATGAATGTTGGCTTGAGACTCACTCAGAAAGAGCTTCATGTCGCTAATAAACAAGTTGAAGAGGAGTGGGGCCAAAATGCAGCCTTGGCGCACTCCTCTATTTATTGGGACCTCATTGGATAGGTTTCCCGCCGGTGTGAGTCTCACTCTAGCCGACGACCCGTGGTGTAATTGGGTTATAAGCCATAACAGCCTTCTATCTATGCCCCATCTCTCTAATTTCTTCCATAGACAGTTTCTTGGGATACTGTCGAAGGCAAAAAATAGAGGTCGTCTTATACATGGCGGCGTCTTCTAGACGGAAAAATACAGTAAATGGAGCTAAACACAGGCATCTTCAAAAATTCACACTTCTCTGAATTTTGCAATGCAGTGCCCAATGTGTACAAAAATAGGGTGAAGTGTGCATAGAAATGCATATGTTAATGGTGGTGGTATTAGAATTGGGGCTGTGCAAACATTTCACCCCTCCCCCTCTTATGTATCTGATCCAACTTAGGAGGGACCCGACCTGGCTTCATCCTGAATCAATTCAATGGGTGAACCTAATGTTTAACTAGGGTTTTCTAAAACCCTCATTAAACATTTGGTCAGGAGGTCATGGGAAAGGAAGGGAATGCTGACTTCTCCACCCTACTGATCACACAGTGAGCAGGAGAGCTCAATCCTGCAGGTTGTTGCTTCACATGTGCTTTCCTGCAGGATTGAATCCTCCACTAACCAGTGGACCCTTTTCCTACAGGGAGCAAAAGCTCCCAAAAGGCACTTTTCCCTGTCCCCTCCCCATCAAGTGAGCAGGAAGGCAGAAAATACTGCCTTTCAAAAATATCACTGGCATGTAAGGTTAAGGTTCTTTGCAAAAGGAAGAAGTCCTGTGTGCAGATGATTCTTTCAAAAGACAGCCTTTATCCCCTCTCTCCTTTTGGAAACAGTGGCTACCCATGAAAAAAATATTTATCATTAACCTTTTTTTAAAAAAAAAAGGTCTTTCAGACAGTTCTAAGAGGAGCACAATAGCTGACAGCAAATGACATTGTGGCATCACCTGATGTCATAATGATGTCAGGGGATGGACAGGTGATAGGCCCTGCCCACCTCTGAAACCTGGCTCACTAGGGGGTGGCCAGAAAAGGTTCCTTACCCTATTTCTATAGGGAAGAATGCCATCCCTCAAATGAAAAGCTACCAATTTCACTGTCCCCCCCCCCCATGGGAGATATAGTTCCCAAGACCTTGGTTCTCTAGGAGGGTTGCCAAGGTCCATGTGAACTACATCTCCCATGTATCCTTCTGTCAAGTGCAGAGAGAGAGAGAGGTTGTCAAGGATGCTGGTGCTGGACTGTGCCCATTCCAAGCCCGGGTGGGTTTAACTTGAATCCTAACAGGCCCTGGTTTTCTGAACTGGGGCAACATGTATGTTACTACTCACCACCATATTCATGTTCAGTCTTCAGCACCCCGGTTTTTACTGCCTTTGTAAAAGTTTCAGGCATTCATTGTATCAGCAGAGCTATCATTTCCCACCCGTTGCTTATTATATTTCACATTGGTTATTGTCCTTTGTGTGGTGTGTTATCGCCCAGATTTGCCATGGATTAACATCTTTTTACATTCCACTCCCCTCTTTTTTGCCGGCATTTGTAGTAGGACTTTGATTGTAGCCCTATAAGAGACTAAAACCGAAGAGCCTGCCTTCATGTCTTGTGTCAGTGAAGCTTTATTAGAACAATTTCATTATGCAGTGTTGATAGTCTTTCTTTCTCCCGGAGGGTTTCCCTTGTTAATGACCACATATTGCTTGCCAGCTTAGAAAATGGAAGTATAATAGGACTAATGTCTACATTCACTTTGCAGTTTTTTTTTGGGGGGGGGGTGAAGGTACTTAGTTATGCCAAGTCTTCAAAATAACTTCCTTTTCCTCTGAAGTAATAAACATGAAATATTTATTAACCTAGAACATTATTATTATTATTATTATTATTATTATTATTATTATTAACAATATATTTTACCTACCCTTCACCTGAACTTCCCAAGGCAGGTAACAGCAATTAAACACGCAATTTAAAGGCACTATTTAAAACAACTTAAAATTACAAAGATAAGGCGGGTCCTAAAAATATACATCTCAAGTGTCAAGAACTAGGATAAAGAGCTGCATCTTCAGCATCCCTTGAAAGCTGCATAGCAAAGGTGCTAGACACACATCTGTGGAGAGGGAGTTCCACAATTTAGGGAGTGCCACCCCCCCCCCAAACTATTGAGATCTGTGGAACAACAAAGCAGGCCCCCTCTGCTGATCTTCACACCCAAGAAGGTCTGTAGGAAGGAGGCAGTCTTTCATATATTTAGGATCTGAGCTATTTAGGGCACCCTGAATTGGGCCTGGAAACAAAATGGCAACCAGTGCAGCTATTTTAAAGCAGGTGTTATGATATTTGGAGGGGAACCCCAGCCACAAATCTGGCTATCCTTGTTGGAAAAGGGACTTTGTTAGGATTCCTTTACTTCTCCATCAGAGGACTGTGGACCTCCAGATGTTCTTGGACTCCAACTCCCATCATTCCGATCCATTGGCCATATTGATGTGTGATGATTGGAGTTGGAGTCCAGCAATAGCTGGAGAGTCACTGGTTCCTTATCCCTCTTCTAAGTAAACTGGAGCATCATTGATATATGCATTTAGGAAACATGCAGAGCACCACGTCATTCTTTGTGAATGATCAGACATAGAGCTCCATCCTTATCATATTTATGCGGAAATGAGTTGCATTGATTTTAGGGCTGCTTGCTTCCAGTTCAGGATGCTCAGGATAGTCAGACCTAAATCACACACACACACACACACACACACACACACACACACACACAAATGCACTGAGCAACACTGAAAGACACTGAGACAAGCCCCCTCCAGCAGTGGCAAATCCCAGTAATAACCGGAGTTCAAGCACTGCTGTGCTCCTGGCACTCACACTGCATTTGGTATGAAGAGCAGTTTCAACAGCTTCCAAGTAAGACGCTCCAAGCCCCAGGTACCTTGTTCTCTTCCTGGCCGATGCTGCGACAGATCAAAGTCTCTGAAAGACGAGAGGCCAGGGAGAAGGATTTCGTATTTATTTATTTATTTTATTTATTGGATAGCTCTCTCCAGTCAAGTGTGCTTGTATATCAAGGCCTTAAGAAGCAGGCCGTAAAGGCGCCCACAAACTTTCTGGAGTAGATTTCACAATGCAATTTCTTGGTGAAAGCTGCTAACGAAGTGTTATCATCAGGATAGACAGCTGTGATCAATATCTTTCCCTGACATCTTGAAATGCTTAAGCCCCTGAACGCTGTCTAGACATTGCCTCCTTCAGGATATTTTAATCTTTAATTATTAATCGAATGGATGGGAACAGCTTGATTATTCCTTGTTGTGAGAACCCTTGGAGGAAGCTGCAAAAGCGCGTTATGAGAATTAGCAAGAATCGAAAGATGCCTAAAGCCATATATAACACTCCTCGTGTAAAAGCCTGTGGAATCAGCAGTGTGTGCTAGCAAGGCCACCCAGCTTCTTATGAAATAGTTCGGCCCGTGATTTATCCTCTCGCTTTTGCTCTTATTATGAGCATCCATAATGCTGAAACGAAAGAAGAATTTTAAAGCCCTTACCCTAATGTCGCTCTGCCTGTAGTAGCAACTGGATGATTCAGTGCCTAAACTCCTAATCCCCTTTCCTGTGCTGTTACTCCATCAATGGACATATCAGGGGTAGTCACTGTGGCAGCATCCTGATGCTTTGGAATATTATTCCCACCATCCTGTCAGGCTTCAGGGAATCTGATCTCCCTCCCTCAAGGCTGGCAACCAAAAATGGGAAAACAAGACATTCTTACCATGGTATTTTATTCAATATTCACAGAGAGAGACAGATGATACTGCCTCTCACATAATGGCATTGCTCCAAGTAAAGTCCAACCCCCTACGTCTCTCCTATTCTACGTCACCCCTGTGTCAGATAATCTGAGCTTTCTGCCTCTGAGCTTTCTGTTCTACTACTCTCAGTGCACACCTGGTCCTGGGGGGAGGAGTCAGGAACACTTTCCAAAGACACTGAGTCTGTCAGCTGCCTCTCCCCTGGTGCTTCTTCTTCCTGCTGTTCCTCTCCCAACATTTCCCAGCTTCTCCCCTCTGCAGCCTCTGAACTATGACCTTCTACAAACCACTGTTCTAAATCTATACTGTCCTCCTGTTCTCGGGAAGGTTCAGGAGAAGGAGGGCAGCCACTATCATTCCTCCTCAGTCCAGCCCCTGACACATCCCTTACTTAGCTGACTAGGACTGATGGGAGTTGTAGTCCACAACATCTGAAGGGCTCCATGTTGGTTACACTTGAAATATAAGCCTGCATAGAACACTAGGCTATACAAAGAGATTTTTGGACTGTATGGCTCATACTACTGGAAGTGGAGCAGGCCTGCCACGGACTTCCTGCACCCTCAGTTTTTTCCCAGCCCTTCTTGTGGGTGTCAGAGCACCCCCTTTTTAATGGATTGATTTTAATGGACTGTTCACTTTGACTAAGGATGGAGATTGGGCTGCATCCCACTGAGTCATATTCAGAGCACATCCACTGAAATCAATAGGCTTAAGTTGGTCAGGTCATTTGACGTCAGTGAGTCTTCTCTGAATACAAGTTAGATGGATACAATCCATTATTTTCCATTTGGATCACCTTTTAATTGCTTTTGTTCACATTGAGAACAATCTTGGGCTCAGACTATAGTCGAAGGCATCAGTGCAAAGCTTCAAAACTGCATAGAGTGGGAGCAGACCTGCTTTGTGGCAGAATCCTCAACTGTAGGCGTGAATATTGGATACTCTAGTAGGAGTATTGAATGATGTGTGCCTCATATTCATGGTTCTTTGCCCCTGGTTCCAGAATGGATGCAGAGAAATGTAGTGAAGGAGTCAACACCATTCCACCTGATTTGGACTAAAGCACTGTATCGAAATATTGCTCATTTTATGGAAACTGCAGCTGAGCTGAAATTTCTCCAAAGGCTTCCTTCCCCACAGCTGAGAATATTTCAAACATTTTTCTTTTTGCACCCTCCTACAAAAAGGTCACTTTGCAGAATTGTCTTCAAACATTCTTCAACATTTATTTTTAGTGGCAGCTACAGTTTTCTCCCATAAGGCCCCTGAATGATACTAGATTTGTGTCATTGACCCTGGTCCATGCAAAATGGCAACCAAGCTGCCAGTATAGCTGTGGCTGCAGGGTGCCTTTTAGTAGTAGCACTATAACGCGGGTGGTGCTGTGGTCTAAACCACTGAGCCTCTTGGGCTTGCTGATCAGAAGGTCAGCAGTTTGAATCCCTGCAATGGAATGAGCTCTTGTTGCTCTGTCCCAACTCCTGCCAACCTAGCAGTTCAAAAGCATGCCAGTGCAAGTAGATAAAGTACCACTGCGACGGGAAGGTAAACATGTTTACATGCACTCTGGTTTCCGTCATGGTGTTACATTGCACCAGAAGCGGTTTAGTCATGCTGGCCACATGACCTGGAAAACTGTCTATGGACAAATGCCGGCTCCCTCAGGCCTGAAAGCGAGATGAGCGCCGCAACCCCATAGTCGCCTTTGACTGGACTTCACCATCCAGGGGTTCTTTACCTCTTTACCTTTAGTAGTAGCATTGCCATGGATGGCAAAGAGGGTGTGACTGCAAGCAAGGACTTCCTCTCCCAGGTGGGGAAGAGCTGCTATGCTAGCTTCCTGGCAGATGGGTCATGATTGCTTACCGAGAGGGGGAGGAATGAGGTGGCAGGGAAGTTGGCATGGTGCAAATACATGGTAGAGCCAATTCAGCACTCTTCTTGGTATGTTTGCACCTAACTGGCTTCCTTACCATCTTGCTCCCCGACCTGTATGCACACACATTCACCAACTAATCCCTCTACTCTTTTGGCAACCACCTTTCCCTCACATCTGACCACCCCAGGGCCAGATTTCGGTTTGATGAGGCCCTAAGCTACTGAAGGTAATGGGGCCCCTTTGTATGTCCATCTGTCCTTTGTCAACAACAAACTGTTGCTGGGTTTTTTGTGTTTAATATATGCTATATGGTAATTTATGGACCTAATAGGTATCGAAAGCCATAATGGGATCAAAATAAATAAATTATGTATTACATGAAATCAACCAGTAGGCATAAGACTCATACCCTCAGTCTATGCTGCCTGGTCATCAGTCTACAAGCACGCTTTAATATTAGATAACAGGTACAACAGCTTGACCTACATTCAACTGTGCTACACTGCAGTCTGCAGTTGCATGCTACATGTTGCCATGCAATCAGTCTATGCAGAATGTAGGCACCCTATATATAAAGGTTAAGGGACCCCTGACCATTAGGTCCAGTTGTGACCGACTCTGGGGTTGCAGCACTCATCTCGCTTTATTGGACGAGGGAGCCGGCATATAGCTTCCGGGTCATGTGGCCAGCATGGCTAAGCCGCTTCTGGCGAACCAGAGCAGCGCATGGAAACGCTGTTTACCTTCCCGCCACAGCAGTACCTATTTATCTACTTGCAGTTTGATGTGCTTTCGAACTGCTAGGTTGGCAGGAGCAGGGACCGAGCAACAGGAGCTCACCCCATTGTGGGGATTCGAAACGCCAAACTCCTGATCGGCAAGTCCTAGGCTCTGTGGTTTAACCCACAGCGCCACCCGTGTCCCTTAACCCTATATATAGAAATGAGAAACCAGTGATATTTTAGGGAGCAGGCTAGCAGGCGGGGCCCATTACGTACATCATAGGAGCCTACACAACACAAAACATTGTTGCTGTATGTAGGTTTAATTTTACAGTGGTACCTCAGGTTACATACGCTTCAGGTTACATACGCTTCAGGTTACAGACTCCGCTAACCCAGAAATAGTGCTTCAGGTTAAGAACTTTGCTTCAGGATGAGAACAGAAATTGTGCTCTGGCGGCGCGGTGGCAGCAGGAGGCCCCATTAGCTAAAGTGGTGCTTCAGGTTAAGAACAGTTTCAGGTTAAGAACAGACATCCGGAACAAATTAAGTACTTAACCTGAGGTACCACTGTACTTGTTTTTTTATCTCATATTTTGGAAACGTACATCCAGTTGTTGTTTTTCTTTAAAAGAAATTGGGGCCCCCAAGAGAATGGGGCACTAAGCTACAGCTCGTTTAGCTTATATGTAAATCCGGCACTGGACCACTCCTTGCCTTTACACTTCAACACACTCTCCTCTCTCCCCTCCCAGGTTACCCCAACCCCCACCCCCTGTGGGTCTGACAGGGTTGAGGTGCTTCATAAAACGCTTGCTAAAACACTGCAGGTACATTTAATTGGGCAGGAGCAAGAGCTTCACTCAGAAGCTGGGTGAAGGTCCTCCTCGCCCATTCAATAAACAGCTTGCCTTGGCCGGCCAGCCACTCCTCAAGCTGCAGTTTTGTGTGGTCACCTGCCAGTGGCCGTGCAAATTGCAGAGCGTGACGACACTTTACATTTTTATGTATATGGGGAAATCTATGGAGTAATAATCAGTTAATTTTTCAGTTGCTGGATGTAGCTTAAGTAAACCTATGGGCCTCTTGTTTTCTGCTCAATCTGTAACAACAGATGGAAATCATCTCTCAAGACTGCACTTTTCTCCAAGGCATTGGCTCCTAGTCCTTATTTCTCCCGTTTTTCCACAGCACTCAGGACTTGAGGCAATGGAGCCACCTATATCCCATCGTGTTCTTTCTATAATTAATTTCAGTGAAATTAAAAAACTGACATAAAACTAAGGAGCAACTTTTCTGAACTTCTAAAGCCAATTTTGTTCCTGTCCTCTTTCCTTCCAAATATACATTTTTTAAAAGAAAATCACAAATATGAAAATCTGGATGAAAAAACCAAAACCCTGTCCAAATGAAAACCACATTGTATTCGTGAATAGTAAGCAGCATGTATTAGACTTTCTGAAGGTAAATGTCAAGGAACAAATTAGAAAACTCATTCACTGGGTGATTAAAGTTACACTAGATGAACTTTATAAGTAGTGGTAGCTTTGTGATGAGAAGGCTGCTGTGGAGAAAAGTAATGTGCCTTTCAAATGTGAAGACTGCCTGTGGCTGGAAGCAGTGGTGAGAGCCACAGACGTCATGTGATAGTGACAACATCATGCAAAATGGGCCTAGGCTGCTACAGAGCTAAATTCCAAGGAAGGTGCTATTATATGCTGCTAAAGTCAGCTTTCAATAAAACCTATCCAGTTCCCCACACCGGTTAGCAAAAGTGCATCAAGAAGGCAGGTGGACATACGAACACTTGGTCTGAAGTAGAGCGAAGGAAAAAAATCAAGATCACAAAGTGATGCTTAAAGGTAACAGAAATTCAAAGACCACATATTGTAGAGTAAAACCGTAACTGCAATTTATTGCCAGCATATCTTGGGGGCATCAAAGCACTGACTCTTTAGAAGTGTTAAAGAGTTCTCAGGTCACCAAATGGTGGACAGTTCTATTATCTTAAAAGGATACTTTGCATGGCTCATTGTTAAGCTACAGGTAGGTCTTAAGGAAATTAAAATTGTCAAAGAATTTGATGTACGGGCAGCCCCCACCTCCCCGTTTATGCATGTTCAATGTATGTGTGGCCTTGTATGTGCACATTGCGCCAAAGCTGGAAATGACCCGGAAACATCATAAAAATGTCACTGAAATGTCACTAAGAGGGTGGAATGGGGGCAAGTTAAGACAGGGGCAGCACAAGGTGTTTGTAGGCTTCTTAGTGGGTTTCAATTATATGTGATTTCACCGACACACGTGGTGCCTCAGAACATAACCCCCCACAGAAACACATAAATGGGAAGCTGCCTGTACATTTAATTCTTTATCTTTTGCAAATTAGCTGCAATCACCCCTTCTGCTTTAACAGAATCTAACCAAAGCAAGCAGCTAGTGTCCAGCAGTCAGGCAAACATCAAAATCTGTAGCCTTCTCTTCCTTCTTTTCATTTTCCGCTAATCCACAGTGGGGGCTCCCGGGTGTGTGTGTGTGTGTGTGTGTGTATGAATGTAAAGCAACATTGGGCAAGCTGGCAATGGGTGGGTGATTTTGATAGAGAACTTAAATGCTTTGCTTTCCAGAGAGTCAACTTTTTCTGTAGTGTTTACTGATTTTATGCATCACAAAATTATCCCCAGGCAACCCTATGTTGGCCTAATTGGGGAGTAATTTTCTATTATTCAGCCCTTCACGAAGTAATACCCTGTGTTGCCTATTATGTTTGCTTTCAAGAGAAGAATGGGAGACACAAGTGGTGAGGCAATCTAATACAGACTTTGTTGGGGGGAGATAAGCAATAAACATGCTCCTTCCCCCCCCCCCCAAGATAGGCAATTTCATTTCAAGAAAACAACATCATTCCCACTTCGGTAGAATGCTACTTGTGTCCAAGTGGTGGTGGGGATGCTAGAGAATAGGCTGAGTAAGTTAAGAATTATTTTCTTCTTTACAATTACTGTATTTTTCCATGTATAAGACTATATTTCCCCCCTATTTTTTCAAGTTTAAAACTGGGGGTCGTCTTATACACAGATAGTGCATATGGGGGATTTTTTTATTTGGAGTCCCAAAAAATTGGGGTCGTGTTATACACGGAAAAATACGCTACTCATGTTTTTTTATGATGCTGTGTTCTGCAGCAAACTCCTGCACAAAATTTAAATGATTTTAAAATATGTCATCTTCTGGATTTGCCACTCTAGTTGGTTGGACATCAATCAGTAAGTCACAGTACTAGTAGTAGTAGTAGTAGTAGTAATAATAATAATAATAATAATAATTTATTTATATGCTGCCCCTATTGTTGGGTAGTCCCAGCCACTCTGGACTAGGACCTCAGATACCAAGTTTCAAATCGCCACTAAACAATGAAAAACACTGGGTAACCTTGGCCCATTCAGAGTCTTTTAGCCTAACCTACCTCACAAGATTGCTGTGAGGATGAGGAGCATGAGAATATGTGCACTGCTTTGAGCTCCTTGGAAGAAAAGTTGGATAAACTATCTTATATAATAAAGATGTAAGAATGTCATCACACAGCACCCATCAGATGATTTGTAGTGCCTCTTCACAATCCTAAATTTGCATGAAGTCCAGGGAAGGATAAAGGAGCAAAAGTGAAGACAGGTTGCACAACAGCAGAGTTCATGAGAAAGGAGGAAAGTGGTGTTTTAAAACAATGACACAAGTTTTTGCAAAGCAGGGATGAAGGGAACTGAGAGGAATATTTGATGGCTCCACATCCTTTATCTCCCTCACATGAGGCAGCTGAGGAATGGGAGAATTTTAAGTAGGGCAAAAATAGAGGAACACTGGCATGGGGAGAAATGCTTGTTTGAAACAATGGAAAAAGTTTGAGGAAAGTGGAGGTTGAGGGAAAAAATGAGAGGAAAAAATATGGTATTAAACAATGGCTTAAGTTTGAGCAACAAACAGTGAATCCTAAGCTGGAGGTAAACAGTCACTGAGAACTGAAACTGGTTTGACTGAAATTGTGCACTGCTTTCCATGGTGTGCACACAATTTTTTTTTGGCCTACTCTCTCTAAAAATTATATTATTATTATTATTATTATTATTATTATTATTATTATTATTTATATATATAAAAAAACAATACAGATGCCTGAGAAACCTGATGTGAGCTATGTGAGGCTGAAGTAGTGGTCCCATTTTTCAAACCACCTTCGATTCTCAAAAGTAGAAACGTATGATGGGAATGATAAAAAAATTATGGCATGGTCATCTTTTGTACACTGGACATCTTTTGTCCTCCATGTTAGGTAGCAAATCTTCTCTGCCAGCCCTACAGTTCAGCTGTAAACCTTGTGGTATCCCCAAATGCATCTGAGGCACCCATACTAGGGTACACTGTAGCTTGTCCTTCAGAATGTGTGAGAGAGTTTTTAAAAACATCCATTCAAAAACTTGTCTGGGAAAGGTTTACTGCTGCCATTTGATTGGGGGGGGCGGTATACAACCAAGTTATAATCAGAGTAGACCCACTGTAATTAATGGATGTCAATTAGTCATGTCCACTAATTTCAGTGAGGGGTGGAAGCAGGGCTGGATTTAGGTTTGATGAGGCCCTAAGCTCCTGAAGGTAACGGGGCCCTTTATATGTACAGCTGTTCTTTGTCAACTAAAAATTGTCACTTTTTTGTGTTGAGTATATGCTATATGGTAATTTACGGACCTGACAGGTATCTAAAGCCATTTTATTTGTTTTTTATCTCTTATTTTGGAAATGTACATCCAGGGGTTTCTTCCCTTTAATTTTTTGGGGGCTCCCAAGAGAGTGGGGCCCCCTAAGCTTTAGCTTGTTTAGCTTATACGTAAATCCGGCACTGGGTGGAAGTCATGTGGCATAATAAGAATTATACCTTGTAATTGTCCTGTCTGTTGCTTTGCCCATCAGCCAAAGTTGGCCCACAATGTTGTTGTTGTTTAGTCGTGTCCGACTCTTCGTGACCCCATGGACCAGAGCATGCCAGGCACTCCTGTCTTCCACTGCCTCCCGCAGTTTGGTCAGACTCATATTTGTAGCTTCGAGAACACTGTCCAACCATCTCGTCCTCTGTCGTCCCCTTCTCCTTGTGCCCTCCATCTTTCCCAACATCAGGGTCTTTTCCAGGGAGTCTTCTCTTCTCATGAGGTGGCCAAAGTATTGGAGTCTCAGCTTCAGGATCTGTCCTTCCAGTGAGCACTCAGGGCTGATTTCCTGAAGAATGGATACGTTTGATCTTCTTGCAGTCCATGGGACTCTCAAGAGTCTCCTCCAGCACCATAATTCAAAAGCATCAATTCTTCAGCGATCAGCCTTCTTGATGGTCCAGCTCTCACTTCCATACATCACTACTGGAAAGTTGGCCCACAAGGTGGGAGCCAAAAGGTCCCCCACCCGCTAGTTGAATGGGTTCGCATTAGAAGCAAAGTGGATTCCATCTCTACTTCCAGTAATTTGGCGATAGGAATAAGGTAAAGGGACCCCTGACCATTAGGTCCAGTCGTGACCGACTCTGGGGTTGCCGCACTCATCTTGCTTTATTGGCCAAGGGAGCTGGTGTACAGCTTCTGGGTCATGTGGCCAGCATGACTAAGCCGCTTCTGGCGAACCAGAGCAGTGCATGGAAACGCCTTTCCCGCCAAAGCAGTACCTATTTATCTACTTGCACTTTGACGTGCTTTCGAACTGCTAGGTTGGCAGGAGCAGGGACCAAGCAATGGGAGCTCACCCCGTAGCAGGGATTCAAACCACCAACCTTCTGATCGGCAAGTCCTAAGCTCTGTGGTTTAACCCACAGCGCCACCCACGTCCCTCGGTGATAGGAATAGTCCTGCCGAAATTGCTTTAATTAGAACAAGTTTGGAGAATGTTTGGCCCTCCAGATACTGCTGAACTATAACTGTAACTTTCACCACTGGCCATGCTTGCTGGGGCTGGTGGAAGTTATAGTGCAGCAGTCTCTGGAGAGCCAAAGTTTCCCCATTCCTTTGACTTCAGTTGCAGACTCCACAAATACACACTGAAACAAGAGCCTTAATGCTATTTTGCAGCAAGCATATGCATGGATGCAGATTTTTGGCTTGGGGTAGATTAGATTTCTTTCTCAGATTGAGGAATTGCCTCCAGCGGGCCAGATTCACAACTGTACTGTTTTAGGTTTATTCTGGTGCATAATATTAAAGTTATTTGAATTATTATACTAGTGTAAAATTTTACCAGAGCGAATTATGCCTTAGATGAAACTGGCTTTATGCAATCAGCATTCCTAAAGTACCATGGGAATTGTATGCTGAGAAGGTCTATTTGCTTTCTTAATATAAACTGCCCCTGAAATTAGCCCTTTGAACCGCCTGATGAAGTTATTCATCAGGCAAGGAAAGACAGGTAGCAAAAATGTTACTTCTATTAATCCATCCAGATGGAGTAGGGTGCATCAAAAAATGCAAGGCCACAACGTGCCACTAGTACAAAAGGGAAAGGATATCCTAATCATTTTAAAGAGCTTTTATTTGCGTTCTGATTTTCTTTCTTTCTCTCTCCCCCCACCCCCCTGGTTACCATAGCAGCACTTGAAACCCAACTGTGAGAGCTTTTGTTAGCACATGTTGCTACAGTCCAGTCCAAGGCCAAGCAACATGCAGGTTGGCAAATTCAGGGACAGTCACTCACTGCACAAAAGAATCTGAGCATTCATCCCATAGACTGTACCGCTGTTCATCGACACTAGCCAAACCACCTGCTCTCCCTTAGGCCTTGGTGGCTTGTGAAAACAGGGTTGTGCAAACTGGGTTCAGGACACTGTTTTGCAATTCCTTCAAGACAAAAGCATTTTCCCCCCTGCAAAGATAGAAAGTGTAAAGTAGCAGTGATTGCACACAAGCATACATGCAGCCAAAGGAGTTTTTCTTTTCTATACAGCATGCAGATCATTTATGTGACTAGCTGAGGGGAGCAGTGAGATTTATTTTTTCAATTAAAAATTGAATCATCAATCATCAGTAGGTGGGGGGGGGGATGGATAGAGAGAATAAGAACCAAAAGTATGTGCATATTATTTCAAATAATAATGTCACTTAATGATTGAGATCTTGTCTTAGAACGGTGGTATTCTGTTGTTTCACTAAAAACAAGACTACTACACTAGTGACCAAAATTGTGGAAACCTTCCGAGGTTTGATGGCTCATAACACCTGATTGACCTTTCTTTACCCTTTTAATGAGGGTGAAAGAGGAGAGTGCAAAATATGGTCTGAAGCTCAACATCAAAAAAACGAAGATCATGGCAACTGGTCCCAACACCTCCTGGCAAATAGAAGGGGAAGAAATGGAGGCAGTGAGAGATTTTACTTTCTTGGGCTCCATGATCACTGCAGATGGTGACAGCAGTCAGAAAATTAAAAGACGCCTGCTCCTCGGGAGAAAGGTGATGTCAAACCTAGACAGCATCTTAAAAAGTAGAGACATCACCTTGCCAACAAAGGTCCGTATAGTTAAAGCCATGGTTTTCCCAGTAGTGATGTATGGAAGTAAGAGCTGGACCATAAAGACGGCTGATCGCCGAAGAATTGATGCTTTTGAATTATGGTGCTGGAGGAGACTCTTGAGAGTCCCATGGACTGCAAGAAGATCAAACCTGTCCATTCTGAAGAAAATCAGCCCTGAGTGCTCACTGGAAGGACAGATTGTGAAGCTGAGGCTCCAATACTTTGGCCATCTCATGAGAAGAGAAGACTCCCTGGAAAAGACTCTGATGTTGGGAAAGATGGAGGGCACAAGGAGAAGGGGACGACAGAGGACGAGATGGTTGGACAGTGTTCGCGAAGCCACAAATATGATCTGACCAAACTGTGGGAGGCAGTGGAAGACAGAAGTGCCTGGTGTGCTCTAGTCCATGGGGTCACGAAGAGTTGGACACGACTAAACAACTAAACAACAACAACACCTGATTGGCTCTCTAAACACTCATGATCATTGGCCACATTCAAATGGAGAAAAGCTACTGCATATCAACCTAAGCAAGTTGTGCTTCCTTTTTCTGGTTATTTGACTATAAGCTTTGATAGAATACAGATAACTGAACAAACTTTGTTGCATTATATTCTCCATTAAATTATCTTTCCATTGATATATAAATTTATGGTATTACTGTACTCCAAAAAAAAAGTGGTGTTATGAGCTATCAAACCTCAGAAATGCGCTTTTTCCAAAAGGATTCCACAATTTTGGTCACTAGTGTACTTCTATTGCATGTTTGGAGTACCTTTGGCCCTCCAGATACTTCTTGGGCTCCAGCCTCAATTAGCCCTAACCTGCATGGCTAATGGTTGGAGTGATGAAAGTTGTATCTACTTCTAAAGGACCACAGAAAGACCATAAACCCACAGGAATGGGTTTGGTCCATAGTTCTTCAGGGTGGCCCACAGTTAATGTTGGCTCACTACAACACACAATAGAAATGATTGCAGATCTTCACTGTTTTGTCTAGCTGGGTCCTAGGACCCAATTCAAGGTGTTTAAACATTAGTATTTAAAGTCCTCAACAACATCGGCTGCACATATCTGAAACACCGCTTCCTTCCTATAGGTTCCCTCTGGTGGGCTTCGGGTGCTGGTGGTCTGGGAGAAGGCCTTCTTTGCAGCAGCCCCTATATTGGAGAACTCCCTCCCCAGACAGGTGCATCTGGGACCTTCATTATACAGTGGTACCTCGGGTTAAGTACTTAATTCGTTCTGGAGGTCCGTTCTTAACCTGAAGCACCACTTTAGCTAATGGGGCCTCCTGCTGCTGCTGCGCCGCCGGAGCATGATTTCTGTTCTCATCTTGAAGCAAAGTTCTTAACCTGAAGCACTATTTCTGGGTTAGCAGAGTCTGTAACCTGAAGCGTATGTAACCCAAGGTACCACTGTATAGCTTCTGGAGAATGCTAAAGTCACAGCTCTTTCCCCTGACTTTTTACACATGATGTGCATATTTTTTGGGGGGGACCCACCTTATTTTCGTTATTGTAAATAGTTTTAAACTGTTTTTAATATTGTGTTTTGATGTTGTCGCCTGCCCTGGGATATCATGGTGAAGGGTTAATAATAATAATAATAATAATAATAATAATAATAATAATAGCAACAGCAGCAATTGGAGCAGCATTCAACATTTATGTTCTTATCTTATGTCCCAGCTAGTACTGCTCAGTATAGCTGGCATAGCAATTCAATCCAAGCTTTTCTGCTGAGATCTTGGCTGCATGCACACAACACCTTTAAAGCACAGCTGAAGCCCGATGTCCCCCCTCAAAGAATTCTGGCCACTTTAGTCCCAGTGCTCTCTCTCACAGTTACAATTCCAAATCACCCTACAGTGCCCTGAATTTTTTGAGGGGGACAAGGGGCTTCAAATATGCTTTGAGGGGGATAACGGGCTTCAATTATGCTTTGAGGGAACAAGGAGTTTCAACTATGCTTTGAGGGGGATAACGAGCTTCAATTAGGCTTTAAACGTATAGCCCAATTTAGTTTATGACACGACCACAATTGTTATATTCAACCAGTGCAGCAGTCCTTCACTTGCTCCTACAGATGATTAGCAACAATCTTTTGCCTCTGCAGACAGGGTTGAATAATAGAGCACTGATTCATTTTGAGAATTATGTTTACTCCATCTGAAGCTGCCGAGCTGTAGAAAACAACACGTGAGGTTGAATCAAGCATTAGTGAAACAACAAAGAAGCCATGTCGGGTACATGTAAGCATACAGAGTCCCTCCACCTGCTGAAAAAGTTCCTTCTTGATCTAATCCTACCAAACTAGCGTTCTTGACATTGCCGCTATTATTTTCTGAATGGCCACATGTTGCTACTGATTCTAAGGTGATCACTTCAAATATGTAGGAAGGTGCACATTAGAAACCATGCTGAGATACCTAATTATCCTCCTGCCTTTGCCAGCAAAGCCGTTATCCCCACCCTCCCAAACGAATGCTCAGCTTACAGAATGCTACAAGATTCTGAAATATAATGTGAAAAAAACACATTCACACTCTGTGTGTTTTAATGATTTTTTGTCTTCTTATAAAGAAGGCAAACACACAGTGAAAAGTATATTTTTTTTCTAGATTTATTTCCCCCCGCAAATATGATATTCAGACTCAAAGGCTCCAAGACTCTAAAGTGTAAACAACACATGTAAAAGAGTGAAATTGAACTAGAAGTCACTTAAAGTTCTGTCCCCAAATAAACTTAATTCACAATCAGTTCAATCGGCAGTTATGGCTACTACTTTCAGGTGTTCAGATATTTTTGAATTAGTTCAGTGAACTTTGATGAACAGCACTAGTTCATTCCAGGCACTGATATCTACATTTTAATTTTTTTTTGCAGTCTCTGTCCACATCCTAGGCACTCGTATTTACTGTCATCATTTGTCATGGGTGCAAACTATTTTAGCCTTTTTTGTTTTGCTTGCCCAAATACTCCTCATATTTTAAATGAAGCTTTTAAAGGCACTGTTCCCTTGAATATTGTCATAGTTCAGAAAGATACATTGCTTGAACACTTTGAAATCCTTTTTAAAAACTATTCTATACACTATTTTTAAGTCAAACTATCTGCCAACAAATCTAGTACGAAGAGATGCGGAATCATAGTTGCATAGAATTAAAAGATAGAATCACGGGGGAGATTGCTTGGCCACTGATAGAAAACTGGAGCCTAACAATACTAGCTGTAAGATAAGATTCGACTGGAATTAAACGGATGTCAGAGATTGAGTTGACTGAGTTAAAATTTAATTTGTGATTCCTGAAGAAGTTTGTTATTCATGAAATGGTGCCATATCAGAATGTAAAGCATTAAGCAGTCTCAGTGTTATCAAGGTAATTTAGCACAGATCTTTATTCTATCGAGAGGAATTTATTAGTTTTCGTAGATTTATCACATGTGATTTGCTTGCTTGCTTAAAGGCATTTTTATCTCAACCTTCAATCATATTCACAGGCGAACTTACAAGAAATATATTTTTTTTAAATAAGGGCACATTTTATGGTCTCTTACAGCACATCCAGAGGCCAAAGGATTTTGCAGATCTCCCTCTCCATGGGGGGAAAAAAGACTTTTTTTGGAAATAATTTGGCATTTGATATTTCAAAAAACCATTGAAGCATCTAAGTAGTCATTATGGGAAAATGAGAACTTGGTTAAGACTTCCATACATTCCACTGCACATTCTTTCCCCATTCTTCTGTTCCCTTTTTTACTACTTATCAGATCCTGTCATGTTACACATGACATACATTTCAGCATGCATGTAGGTTTTCTGTGTCATTTCAAGCAATAACATTTTAAAAAAAAATTCCTTCCAGTAGCACCTTAGAGACCAACTAAGTTTGTTATTGGTTCAGTTACAGATAGGTAGCCGTGTTGGTCTGCCATAGTCAAAACCAAAAAAATTCCTTCCAGTAGCACCTTAAAGACCAACTAAGTTAGTTCTTGGTATGAGCTTTCGTGTGCATGCACACTTCTTCAGATACCAATATCTGTATCTGAAGAAGAATCTGAAGAAGTGTGCATGCACACGAAAGCTCATACCAAGAACTAACTTAGTTGGTCTTTAAGGTGCTACTGGAAGGAATTTTTTTTGTTTTGTTATTGGTATGAGCTTTCGTGTGCATGCACACTTAACTCATACCAATAACAAATTTAGTTGGTCTCTAAGGTGCTACTGGAAGGATTTTTTTATTATTTTGTTTCGACTACGGCAGACCAACATGGCTACCTACCTGTAGCTAATGACATTTTAGTTTATGGTTTAGTATGGATTCTATTTTGAATTACATATGAGGGGCACCATAATCTTTTCAGTGCTTAGTCCCTCTAAAGGTCTTAATCCAGCTCTGTCTGTAGCTTTCTCCTCTATAACTATCTCTCCTACACCACGGTGTTTTGATAGTGGAGAATGAGAAAATGAGGTGTTCTGAAGACAAGTTGGGGGAAGATCAGAGAAGGCTTTGGATTTGCTAGATCTGAAAGGAAGGGTGAGGAGAGAGCTAGGTCAGTCCTAGAACTGGCATATATATATATATCCTCCCACTGAAACCTTTGGGGTGTCAGGGATTGGACTCAAGAGGGTGAGATGGAAGATCACCTCCCCCCCTTCTCCTGACGCTGGAGGAGAAGAGGGATGCAGCATTGATTTACAGCAAGGCTTTGAAGTCACAGCTCAGAGATAGACAAACAAAAGAGTTGGGGAAGTTTTAGAAAGGGGGGGGTTGCAACAGGGCAGCCAGCTGATCTGTTGTCACTGGAGAGTATTTCAGACCCCCCTTCTCTCAGAACTCGGTGTTCATTAAGGGTGCAGGAACAACGGAATCAGAGATTTTTGACCATAAAAAGCCACTGTAAATTGCGGCTAGGAATGTGAAAAGTGGAGCCCAGTTTGGACCTACACATGTTAAGGCTTGTTGCGTTCTTTTGTCTCTCGCTGTTAGGATTGAATAAAACTAATTAAAAAGGACTCTCCTTGTTTTTTATGCTCTTGCTGCAACTGCGGGAGGAATAGCTTTCCCGAAGCCTTGGCAGAGTCTTGACATGGGGAGAAAACATTTTTTAAAAACTGAAGAAAGGTAAAGGTATTTTAGCCAAAAGTGGGGTGTGCATGCATGTGTGTAAATAGCATAATGTATGAGGAAACTTAAAAAATGTATTTGCCAAATTGCATAGAAAAATATGTACGTATACAGTGGTACCTCGGTTTACAAATTTAATCCATTCTGGAAGTCCGTTCTTAAACCAAAACCGTTCTTAAACCAAGGTGTGCTTTCCCTAATGAGGCCTCCCACTGCCAGTGCCCTTCCACCGTTTGGATTCCGTTCTTAGACCGAGGTAAAGTTCACAAACCGGGACACTACTTCTGGTTTTGTGGAGTTCGTAAACCGAATCGTTCATAAACAGGACTATTCTTAAACCAAGGTACCACTGTATTAAGACAAATGCTAATATAATTTTGTGAGATTTTTCAAAAAAAATAATCATAAATTGATGTGGAAATGTAATGAACTGTACATTGGGAAAATGAGGAACTGAGAGAAATCAAAACTGACAAATTCGTTTATCTCTATACACCAGCTTTTGCCTTGTTGATGTGAGCTTGGCAGGTCTTTGGATTTGGCATCTTGGGTCTTTCTTCCTCCTTTGCCTTTTTGGATTCCTCTGTAAAATATAGATCCCACTCCACAAAAGCCCGTAATAAACTAAAATGCCACAAAATCACAAAGCAGCATAAAACAGTCTTCAAGATTGTTGCTACCGTGATCCTTTTTAATTAACATTATATGACAGCCTATTAAAAAACTGTTCTAAGACTGATTATATGAAGTCCAGGTGGCTTACAAAATAATAGGAAATATCATACGATATTTAAAGATACAAAATACAATCAAATTAAAATTATAGCAAATATATATAGATGTTCACCACTGCCGTGGTCAAGGCATGCTTAGAGTCCAACAAGAGTCCAAGATACTCTCTCTGCTTCTCTCACCGCAAGACGCAAGTAAGAGACTCACAACAAGTTACACAATGTATCCACCATATTCGCAGTTTTGAAAGGACTGCATTGGGGAGAAAATTCACTTTAAAATATTAGGTTCAGCATCCTCCCCCAAACAATGCAATTAAGAAACTAGATTCCAAAGCTTAGTTTGGGGAAGTGAAGAGGACCATATTTGCCAATTCAGTGGTGCGTTGGTCATTGGTTAGCAACTCCATTGATAATGCAGATTGCAAAATGTCAAGTTTAACATTCCATCCTGCTGTTGGGGAAACCTCAGGCTAAGAAATGAATTTATAAAATAATTTCTTGGTAAATCAAAGAACTGCAAGTCTGAATGAGCACTGGAGGAAGATTAAAGTTCTTATTTCAACCAAATGCCTTCCAGCATTGCAGGGTTATTACTGAAACAAAGTAGCCTTCAGATATGTCTCGCTTTGCGAAAGCGCTTTCTGTGTTACTGTACTGTGAGGGAAGATGACACACTTCGTGTTTGCAAAAGCTCTGATCTACCCACTGCTGAAGTTCATTCATGTGAGGGCACTTTTGTATCTCTTCTGTTACAACAATGGACTTGTAAGACTTCAAAAAGGGTCTGGCTTTTAGATGTCATCACTGACCCAGTTGCAAACCTCAGGAGTTGGTGGAAGTAGCTGTGAAAGCTTTACTTTCCCCTATGAATGCGCTTCATATCTAAAGAGGCCAAGTTCTCAGGAAGTAGTAAGCACTCTTTGGAACTTGCATGAGTTAGTGACTGGGGGGAGGGGGAGGTCTGACAACATCACACCCACTTGCCAAGTAACAGCATTTTTCAATGTGTGTTTGGATGGATACCCTACTTCTAGCAAGGTGTGGTTGTTCGTAGGTAACACATTCGTTTTTTTCACAACAGATGGTGCTGTGTAAACAATGTCAGTGATAGATATGGAGCGGCACCTTTGCTGTAGCAACTGATGGGCTGCAGGGCATTGAAACTATGATGTAGTGCATTGAGTGGAAGAGCGGAGGAGAGGTGGGAAGTGGGTGCTGAATTTTGGCCTCATAGAGGGCGATGCTGAAATGTGAAATACCCAAGTCCACCCCTGCTCTGGGCTTTAATAGCATGCGCTTTCCAGTTTTCCAGCAAAATAGTATTGCCTCATGTTTAAATGCATACCAGACATGGAAAGTGTTAGAATGTAATTTATATAAGGGCAATTAACAGATGAAAATGTACAGTAACCTTTCTCGACGAATGTAATCTGCATTTTTTTATCACTCTCAACTTGTGCTTGTTTTCTTGTCACTGTTATTGTATTGAATGCCCTTTCTTGACAATAAATTTACATGGCATTTGCCTGCCTTTGTTTGGGGATTTCAACGAAGAAATAATTGCCTGTGCAGTTGAATTATTTGAATTGAAGGCGTGATTAATAAATTAAATAATGTGGAGAGTATTAATTCTTCACACCTTCCTGCGAATGTTCACAGAATGCATATTTAGTGTCAGCATTTAGTAGGGCTATGCGTTCTGTTTTGGTGGATCTGAAATCCTGAGCCGAATCCAACCCCTTCAAAAAGATTTGGGGCTCTTCTTCTGAGATGAATCAGGTGTCCCCTGAGGCATCACAGACTGAACTAAGTTGCTCCTGAAGTCTTGTGGCCATTCAGAACTTTGTAGGGGAGTTCCCAGAGAACCTTAAAATGACTACATATCTTCAAACTCTCCATATGAGGACCCAGGGGTGGAGGGGAAAGGGTGAGAAAGAAGAAGGAGATGCAGTTTTATGACTGACAGCTTTGGCTTCCCACTAAGGGATAACTTTAGCAGAGATCATCCTTTTACTTCTGGTCAGAGTGCTTTAGGATGGGATGCACTAGAACTCAACTTATCAGTTGGTGTCAATTGTGTAGGCAACACAAAGAAAAGCCTCAAACTGATTTTCATTCAGTATGGCTTCCTAACCCCTGCCCCTATCCTTCTGAAATGTAAGTTATTTAGCAAAAGCGGCTCACCCAGCAAAGTGCAGCCACAATGTTAGGTCAACACACTATAAGTGCATCAGCAGGAGCAATGAATTGCCATCATCAGTGTCCCTGCCTTCTCATCTCTCCCCAATGGCAAACAGCAGTAGCACAACTGCTGCTAATCTTGCATTGTGAATCTGTCCCGCTTCTGTTATTTACTAAGGGTCACATCATAGACATATGCTATTTTCATAGAAATGACCCCCAAAACCACAACGAGTAAGCAAACCTCTTTACTCCATACTATAAAGATTACATTTTCTCATCCACAAAAACATTCACAGTGATCATTCTGAACTTTTTCCTGTTCCTTAACTAAGATCACCTCTACAGTCTTTGCTGTTTTCAAATAAATTGCCCCCAAACCCACAGGGAGAGTAAGCAAATCCCTTTCCACCAGAACTTTAACATTTCTCCTTGCACACACATACATCTATCTGTCTGAAATTTGGCAGGCTTCATCTTCTCAAAAAGCACTTCTATGCCAACAAATGTCATTCATTTTGTTATAAATTGTTATGGCTATTTGTTGTTCTCTCCACTACAGTAAAGTATCAGATTTTCCAAGGTGAAGTGAGCTTTTGAAAACCAATCTGAAGTGACTGTTGCTGAGGTGGTCTTTTCTGAAGCAACCAACCTTCCAAAATCTTGTCTTCAGCACATACTCCTAGTATTTAAGCTAGAGATGGGTGAACTACCCCCATGACCACCAGTTCAAGGTGGATTTCCTCAAACATAAGCCGGGTGATTTACAAAAGGGGGGAGAATCAGAAATTAGCTTGCCATATTTCCAAGACAATCCAAATCCAATCTACCCATCACCCACCATCCTGAGTTCCCAAACTTCCTCTCCCTTGTACACTTACTACTGTAAGTCCATTTCTCTTCCCTTTCCCATCAAATCCCCAAACCGCTTCCCTTCAACTCCATCCCCACCATACTGGAAATTCAAATGCAAGCTAGAACGTATTTTGTGGAGAACCCAAGAGTCTGCTAAGTTTGTTCATCACATACTGTTGCTGAGCAACCCAAATGTATTTCAAAGAGGTTTGCGGAGAAGCAACTCATCATTGTTTAAGCTCTTGATGATAATCCACAAAATGATTTTGTCTCAGAAATGTGAGCTCTGCTGTTGCTGTATCACATTTGTTTCCTCATATATTTTGAAATTTCCTTCCTGTCATGATATAGCATCTCCCAGTAAATCCTTGGCTGAATCCAGGTCTTAAGTGCACCATAAGGCTGAGCCCCGACCCCAACTCTTCCTATTTTGTACATTCTAACCCAGTTGATGGGGCTTTCCTCCTCTTACTTAGAGAGGTGTCTCAGTGGGAATGAACATGTTACCAGTGATGTACTACAAAGAAATGAAATAAATTTGATATCCATTTTCTAAAAATTGTCTAGCTGAAATTGTCTTGGGGAGAAATAATTTTTACAAAATAATGCACTGTTACATTTCCCTAAATTCAGCTACCACCTAATTATCATCCATCTCAGGTTACTGCTTTCATGCTAATGCCAGTTTTCTCAGGCCAGATATAGACAACTTTGATTTCCAATTTTAAGATCTCTGACAATGAAGAAACACAAAGAAACAAAAACACAGAGCTTTCATTTATAAAGCAACAGAGAACTTTAGGGGACAGTCTCGTTCCATGTGAAGTCTTTCTCTCTCACACTCTCCACCTGAATTAACATGAACTCTGAAATGTAATTTTGAAAGAAAAGCTAATGAGGGTATGTTTGTGTTTCTGCTAATTCTTCTTAATTGCCCACATTTTTTCCTGCAACAGGTATCATCTTTAAAAGCAAACACAAAAATGCAGTTTCTTCAAGCAGTATATGGAAGAATGGAATATTCTGGGAGTTGTAGTCTTTCAAACAGAGCTTTGCAAGTATATACCTGTATTGGAACACTACAGCTCCAGGAACTTCCTAGTGTCACAGGCTGTGAAACCAACTCCATCGTGACTAGAGTAGGGGGGAAGTTGAGGACAACCAGCACAGTAAATCATGAACACATCTGAGTGTTGGAGTAAGTGAGAAATGGAATGTTCAGTCAGTGGTGTACCGTGCTTTGTGGGAACAAAGCAGAGTTTATGCTGGCTTTCCTGGGTTGTGTTTTTGTTTTGTTTTTTGCCATTTGGCTGAATGTCTACAGCTCAGCCTCAGAGCCAGGCAAAGGGGGCTTTTAAAAATGTGCATGCATTTGAATTAATTAAGATATGCAAATGAGTGCTGACTGCCTGGTTTCCTTTCTTTTGAGTGGGGTGATAATTGTAAGATGGAGAGGAGAAACACTTGTTAAACCATTGAACTCAGAGTGTTTACATTAGGCCAAAGCCTCTGTACAAATATGCTCCAGAGTTCCCTCAGTTGTTTGTCTGTTGGCTTTCTTCACAAAATGGCAGGAGACTTATGACATCCTTCTCTCTGTAACAGTTAATACATTCGATCTTAAAACTTGGAACTTCTGAACGTCTGTATAATGTGGATTGAGCAACTGGATTTAGAAATATGTCATGCACACAAAATGAATCCCTTGAGCTGGGAAGGCAGAACTGAACAACTCATTCCTCTTATGAGCATGGCTGGTCTTCCAGATATGACAAGGATATCATTCATTTGGAAAATAGACTTCATTTCTGAGAAATGCCCAAGTTCAGAAAAATATGGACTTACACAGTTCTGAACAGTGTGCTTGTGAGCTTTGCATTTTACCATTGTACTTCTCAAACTGCTGCCATATGATAAGCAAGATTAAGAGTGATATATCATAGCCGAAAAGGTTTCAACTCCTATCAAGTTCCATTGGCCATGAATGAAGATTACAGTAGAGTCTAACAACATCTGGAGGACCATAGGTTCTCAAGCCTTGTCCTACAGCATCCCTGGGGCTGTCAACATATAGCAACCACAACAGAATACTGAGTTATCTCAGAGATCCATGGGCACAGAATCAGGGCCCCAATTGCCCATTCTTATGGACTGCTATTCCTATTCATCAGTTAATAGAATCAAGCAATCAGGTTATAGTTGGGTGGCAAACCTAGGGTCATTCCACAGATGATTTATATACCACATACTTTGAATCAGTGCTTTTGTCTATTTAAAAAAAATGTTTAGGGGGTACTCTCATTCTGACTCAAGAAAATCACCATTTTATGGTTCAAATCAGTGAAAATAAATACAGTAAATGGACAAAAGTACAAAGATTTACAAAATGTCTAGGGTATGCGTACTCCTGTGTACCCCCAGAAAAAAAGCACGGCTTTGAATAAATACATTGCAAACCACAGGGTGTTCAAAGTATAATGAGGTTCATTCTTGGAAAAATCCAAGAATTTGTGTGTTTTCCATGTGCCTTCTCACTGTGAAACATGTCTGTCTGATGCTCACCTGGAGCTGATTTTCACCAGATGAAAGCTTCCGGAATAAAACATCTCAGGTATCAGCACTTGGCTTGGTCTAATGCAGCTGGGAAAGAACTGACCCCCCCCCCGCCCAAAAAAAGAATGTTCCTCTGGAAGAACAGATCTGGTTCACTTGAGGTTGAGTAGGTATGCTTAAACATATACATTAGGCAACATCAAGCTACTGTATGTGTTTGACAATTTTTGCCCTACACGCACGATGAATAAGCTCCATAACTACAGCACTTACATAGCAAAGGAAAGCTGTGTTTACCATTAATACTCTGTTGAACTAGGAAACGTCAGTTTATGTTTGAAATGTGGCATGCTAGGTTTCAAGTAAACTGTGAGAGAAACTATAATGTGCTCACACAAACTGCATTTGGACATTTTTTAAACGCTAGAAACAATATAGCAGCCTACATTTGAAGCTATATTTCTGATAATTTCCAGGTGTGTGTGTGTGTGTGTAACCTATTGTTTTGAATGTAAGAACAGAAGAAAATAGTCTTGCTGAGGAGTGATGACATCACCAACAAATATGGAAGCTTAACTGACTCCCCGTCCCGGGACTGGCATGATATTTCTTAAATAACACCTAAAAGCTGAAGGCCCTTTTGTTAAATTAAGGCCGAAAACTAAAAAAGGAATGCTAACTGCCTCATCTCTAACAAAAAACAAACTGAAATTTACATGATTATTTCAGAGAGAGAGAGAGCACTGCAATTTTCTGGGTGGTGTAACAATCCCTCTTCACAGGTGTTATAAGAAAAAACTGCTCGACCTGGCTCGCTAAACTGTTATATGAAAAAACTGCTCCTTTTCCCTTCTGGGGTATCCAAGAGCCCATATAGAGTCATTATGTAGGTTGTCTATCGGTAGGAGAAAATAACAGAGGCCAACCATAGAATATTGAGAAGCAAAGCAACTAGTAAGCATGACCTTTATTAAACTGTTGCAACAGGGTCCCCCGCTCACCCCATGCAGGGAGGGAGGAGAGGAACCTAGAACATTGGTGTGCAAGCTCTTATATAGACTTTTGAAATTGCCTACCCTGTAGCTCGAGGACCCACACACACACACACACACACACACACACCATACATACATCACAGAAAGAGGTGGTCCGCAGCAGAAATTTGAGTGTGTTGCTTCTCTCCTGTCTGCCAGGTTACCTGTTAATACCTCGTCTGATTGTCTTTTATGGGTAGTCCTTTGAGATGGTAAATAGTTCCTGAATCTCTTAGGCATATTGATAGTGTGCTCGTCTTAACAGATACTTGCCAGACTGTGTTTACAGGGAGGTGTAAGCCCCTACAGTCCAAAGACAATTAGAAGGCTTTTCCCATTTCCTTCCTCTTTGCAGAGAAATATTTGAGGTCAATTTGGGAAAGTCGAAATGGTTTCAGGATTGTTCTCCTATACTATTTCAGATACGTGGTTCATATACTTATTTATGTGTTTGCCTTGTACATTTATGAACATTTATTTTATATATATTTGACCTTAGAATTCCTATAACACAGGGAAATCTAGGAACTGTAGCAGCAGGGCTTCTTTTTCAGCCAGAACTAACTGGAACTCATCTTTGGCACCTCTTAGGTGGGCACCATTGCCATTATAAGAAAACAAGGGAGGTACTCATGGTGAGTTCTGGCACCTCCTTTTCTAGAAAAATAGCACTGTGTAAAGGAATAGGAGTTTCCAAACAATTTTCAGCACCCTTCACAAACTACAGTCCCCAAAATGACTATTTAAAGTGATATTACGGTGTTTTAAACGTATGGTGTTGCCTCAGTTTCAGTAAACATATGAGAAAATACCCTGAAACTCATATAGACATAGCATCTTACCCCTAACAAATTAAATTATAATAGCAACACTTTAAATAAAAAGTGATATAGGGGATGTGATACATAACGAACATATCCCACCCCCCTCCACCACTATGTTGTGAGACTGCGTAACTATAAATCATTTTCGACATGAGGTATTTTGTGAAAGTGATAACAGATCAGCAAATGCAATATATTCCACAACTGGCTTTATTATCAGTTTTTGATGGTTCGAATTCTATCTTGCATTCCAAAGATTAAATAACATTTCTGATGGTGGTTGCTTGTCAGTTGAAAACTAAGCATGGGCGGTGGCGCGGAGGGGATAGAATAGGCTTAAGTTTAAATAGATGGTATGTAAAGATTTGGTAGCTTTCTTTAGCTTTTAGCTTTTTAATAGGACAAGTGAAGACACAAGGACACATTTGGCGTAACTGTCTCTGTTTCCTTAGCCATATCAGTAGGTCACAACACCAGCATAAACGCACATGGTGATTTATTGAAAGACACTTTGGCTTAGATTTGGGGACAGTATGGCAAATGTAACTCTGAATGGATGTGCTGAGATATTATGTTGTGTTTTACCTATCTCTGTATGTATGTAGTGGGGAAAATAAAATAAAAATATTATAGAAAGAAGGCCCTTGCTGGATCAGAAGATCCATCTAGTCTTGCGTCCTGTTCCCCACATGATATTCTGTAGAATCCTCCAACTCAGGCTGTTAATGAACAGAACTGAAGAATAGCATCTACACATTTTGTCTAATATTTCTGATCCCACAAGAGTTAGGAACTTGGATGTTTGTTTGTTTGTTTGTTTGTTTGTTTGTTTGTTTGTTTGTTTGTTTGTTTGAAATTAAAGCAGGGGTTCCAGGGCACCTAATGGTCAGATAGTCAATAGTTGGCTGAGTCAGATTAGACCAGTTAAGTGGTCTAATAAAGACAGAAACCAGGTTGAAGCTGGCTAACTGCTATATTCCCAATGACTGGCAAAAGCATTTTTATTTGTAGTAAAACAAACCCCTCCAATTCTGCAGTTCTACAAAGAGATTTCCTCTCTCCCACAAGGAAAAAGATGAACACAGACAGCAGATTCCAAGGTGTGTGACATAGAAATGAATTGCCTCTTGTCCTTTATCAGTGACTTGTGAATTAAAGGCAGGAAAACTAGTGATTTTTTAAAAAAAAAAATTAAACAGTTTTGAAGAATGGTCGGAAAATAAATAAATAAGCCGGGGGCAGGGGGCTGGATTCAGAAGAACACAATCCATAATTTTGCTTGGCAGGCCATGTTTCCGCTCCATCAGATGGCAAAAACGAAGGCCTCCCACTTTAGCGAGATGATTTCTATACAGTACAGCTGAATATAGCTGAATATGGCAATTGCTAGGTCAGGTCAGCCTATTTAAGTGGCCTCCTTCCAGCACTTCTCAAAACCTTATAATTCCAGGAAGGTCATGTAGGTAATATTTATAAAGTCAACTGTCCACAGAGGAAATTGCTTTCTATGCATTCATCGTGACATTGCCACTATGGGGGGGGGGTTATTGGCTTGTTGATTTTATTTTGATTATATATTCTGTGGTTTTATATTTTGATTTTGTTCTGTGTACCGCCCTGAAACCTCCGGGTATATTAATAATAATAATAATAATAAGAAGAAGAAGAAGAAGAAGAAGAAGAAGAAGAAGAAGAAGAAGAAGAAGAAGAAGAAGTCTCTAACCAGAAAGCTTGCCCATTATTCCTGAGATTTTAAACTCAGTCCCTCATATTTATGAAATTTCTGTAATAATAATTCCAACTGACCAGCTGTGTGGGAAGCAGTTTGCTTTTGCCGTGTCCTTTTTGCTGTGTCGCTTGGAACTGCTCTTTCACATGACAGCATAACAAAATTGCACCTCATTTTCTCCGGCAAACCTTGCAAGGAGGGTGGTCTAGTTGCCACCCCCCAAAGTATGTGCTCTGCCACTTGGCTAATAAAAGGATTAATTTCCAGAGCATGAGACTTCTTTATTAGAGGATTAGGAAATGTCTTGACATTTTAAAGCTGCAGAGGATATTTTACGGTGGCAATTTTGCAATGAAGCACAGTTTGAAAAGTTTTTAGATATACTTTGATACACCTTTTTGTACTTATGATGGTGGTTGTGTTGGCGATTTTGGCTCAGAACAGAAACAGTTTCGTTTACTAATGCAGATTTGAAAGGCTCTTCCTAATGCTAGAGGAATGCTACCTTTACTTTTGAGGAACTTGTATATAAATATTCACAGAAGTGATTTTTCACATAGAAAGGAATTCATGTGGGAAAAATATTACACCTGATTTGAGTCTGCCTTGCAGGACTTCAAAAGCATAGCTGTCAACCGTCCCTTATTTGGCGGGAAACTCCCTTATCCCAGTACCGTGTCCCGCTGCTGTCCCTTATTGATTATGCCCCTTAAATTTCCCGGGTTTCAAAGGAAGCAGCTCCTCTCCCTCCCTCCCTGCCGGCCAGGGAGGAGGGAGGCGCCAACTGTGTTGCTTGGCTGCGTTGCTCACCCAATAAGAAGTCTAAGAACGACTGGGGGTGGAGCTTGCATGTCTTGTGCCGATCAAATTGGCTGCATTGTCTGGGGACTCGCCTTTGCTCAGTGCTTCCCAGCGGAGAGGCGACAGTGGTTTTCTTTACTGCATCCCTTTTGCTGGGTTGCTGCACTGTGGGAACCACCACTTGAGGCTTCGTTTGGCTGCTGGCTGGACTTTCTGCCTTTGGCATGGAGGGGCTCAGAAGTCGAACATACCTGTGCTCTGAAAATCCCTTATTTTGGCTGCTGATCCCTTATTTTCGAGGCTGCTGGTCCCTTATTTTCAAATCTGTAAGGTGACAGCTATGTTCAAAAGTTATATAAATTAGGAGTGTTCATACATGGAATTCAGTGAATGTGCAATCTCTGAACCTGTATACTCAGACAGGTGAGCTGTGCAAATCAACAAGTGTATACTATTTCACACAAACACTTGTCCATGTGTCAAATAGGGATGTCAGAGAATTCTGAGAAGAATGGAAATAGGAGCAGAATTTGCAGCTGTTCTCTTATTTGTCTCATGTTTGGAATGGAGATCAATCCACCTAATGAAATGGGGATTCACTCTTGTTGTTTTCAGCCTGCAAATGAATGCAAAATATTTTATTGTATCTCAACCCTATTTGGAGTAAAACACTCTTTTTTCAGGACCTTTGGACAAAAACAATGGGCATAATTAATCCAATTATTCTTTACAATACAGCATAAGTCACAAAAAATAAATTCAATCATATCATACTTAAGAATTTCAAACTCAGTGGCAAATGTGGGACTGTATCAAGTATGGTTGTCTATTGTTAAATCTGTCAGATGTTAGACTGGCTATGTGGTACTTTAAGTGCAGCTTTGTTTGTTTATTAATTCCATCTGTAGGCTGCTTTTCCATAGAAATATGTTTAAAATGGCTCACAACACAACAGAAAATGCAAATCAATACATCATGATGATAGCGCTCAAATGCTAGATCACTTTCAAACATAATATGGCAATCCAAAGAATTCCATTTGATAATATAAACTGTAGGAAAAGTTAAATTATTATAAAATAAACCATAAGTAAAATGTAGCAATATCAATCAAATAGAATAAGTGTACAATAAAGTTGCATTCCCATTGAAGATAAATGGCTGTATATTGTTTAGAGAAATTAAGGTTTTAAAGCAGGCATAGGCAAACTCTGGCCCTCTAGATGTTTGGGACTACAATTCCCATCACCCCTAGCTAACAGGACCAGTGGTCAGGGATGATGGGAATCGTAGTCCCAAATCTGGAGGGCCAGAGTTTGTCTATGCCTGTTTTAAAGCCTTCATGGTGAAGTGAGTTCCAAGTAAGTTTTGTCTCTCTTTCCTGCCTCTTTGCTGGTCTGTTCCTGGATGGAAAAGCACCTTGGAACCTTCCCTGTGACAGAAGAAAGGTGGGCTATAAAACTTTATTTAAATAAAAAGAGTCATCACGCATGGAAACTTGTTTCCATATACTGGATATATTTGAAGGGCACGGTATTAGAAACTCTCTCTGTTCTAGATAAAAGGTCATCGGAGCTCTATGGCAATATGAAGAAATAATAGAAAAAATGCACAATTAAAGCCACACTTTGAAAGCCACCCAACTGTGAGCTATGGAACTTCACATGGAAGTAGGTCCCATTGTATACACTGGGATGTACATACAAGTAAACATGCATATTCTTTGGGTACCAGAAGACTTGGGCAGTTTATGAGTAACTTACCTATTTCACAGTCGTCTAAAGTGATAAAGAGCATGTGCTTTTTTAATTTGGCAAACTCCTATCTCAGGTCTGAGGCTTAGCCAGCTTTAAAAATTCCTTGGCTTTGAATCATCTGCAGAAGCAGCAGCATTAGTCTCTCTTATCAGATAGTGAGTGTCAGAAGCAATCAGAGTCTTCTCATTTCTAACATTCCCAGCCTCTTAGATTAGATCTCAGCTGGTCTCATTGTCCTCCTAAAACCAAAGCCAGCCCTGGTTTGTAGACAAGCTGTGCAAATATACATGCATATTCCCTTCCTAGTCATAAGATGTAGCAAGAGAAGCAATGTAACAGATTCTTAAACACACATATTCATGCCATCCAGGAACTACTTTTTGAATCACAGCTGTCTTAACTTCCATTTTAAAATATGGGGGCACATGCATGTGATTATCTGGATAACAGGGTGTCAGACGTTCTGTCCTCCCTCAAACAATAATCAGCTCCTTGCACCTACTTAACCTTTAAAATTGTGATATTTTTTGGTGGAAAAGGTGAGCGGCAAAAGGTGGAAAGGGTGACGGTTTATCATCAGATCACATGGAAGCCATCTCTATTCAGATAGCTAATTTATATGCAGAACTTTTTTAAAAAAATCATTGGGGGAGGGCAGGATAGCTTCCAAGCATTAGATGATAAAATAACCACTTTGGTCAACTCACAGAGAAGACAAAATCAGAAATGCCGGAAACTGGAATTTATCACACTGAACAAATAAAGGATTTAGTTTGAGATACTTACTCCTAAAGTTGGCTGACTAGGCACCAGAGGATCCGCGTCTGTGGTTTAATTGACCAGGCTAGGCAGAGAGCCTGATCAATTTTCGATTGGAAGGGTGGAAAAACTTGGTGCCATATGTGGAGACAGCCCAGATGAGCATTGAAAAGGCTCCTAGGAGCCTGGGTCTCTGCCCAAAAGAAAATGCTCTTCCCCAGGAAGTTATTATTGTCTTCAGCAATTGCACAGTTAAAGAAAAACTAACCAAGGTGTTAAGGGGAAAGGGACAGGTTGAGAATGAAGGGAAACCAATACTATTTTTGCAAGACTTGGGTGTTGATGCATTCCATTGCAGGAGAGTCTGAGATACATCCTGAACCTGAAATTTCTTTGGAAGAGGTCTGTCCTCTGAAGTAAGACACATGGCCACCCTAGCTACACCCTAGCCTTTCGTGTCCAGGACAGATGGCATATTAAGAGGACATTGATATCGCTCCATCCCTTGCCATGAGAAAGCCTCTGAACATAGTAAATGAGGCCTAGCGCAGCCTATCCTCAAATGTTATCTGCCCTGCTTTGTAGCCTTTGCTATTCCAGAGCCTTGGAAATATGTGGCCGAGGGACATTCCAGTATGCCCATTCATATGCCGTTTGTAGACTAGCCCTGAAACCATCCATAAAGCAAAATGTGCTAGGTCCATCCCAGAAATGCTCCAGAAGGTGGTGCTGGACGCCAACTTCTAACAGCCCTAGCCACCATGGACAGTGGTCAGGGATGATGGCAGTTATTGTCCAACATAATCTAGAGCAGTCTTTCTCAACCTTGGGTCCCTAGATGTTGTTGGACTACAACTCCCATCATTCCTATCCAGCATGGGCAGTGGTTGGGGATGATGGGAGCTGTAGTCCAACAACATCTAGGGACCCAGTGTTGAGAAAGGCTGACCTATAGGGCTACAGGTAAGCTCTCTTCTAGCACTAAGGAGGCCCCAGTAGAGGGAGGTTGGAGGAGAAGCGATGGGACAAAGAGAAGGGATGTCACTCTATCCAGCAGCAATTATCATAGGGAAACTTTGTATATTCTGTATGGGATGGGCATAGCATTTAAGTCCTAAAATTGTCTGAGTTTTCTCCATTTTCCCCAGTGCAATTGTCATTTTTTAAACTGAGCATGGTCTAAGTGGACTATGGGGTAATCAACATACATGAAGATTATGAATAGAAAAGTTAAATTGATTTTAGGAAATACTGTTTAGAAGAATAGGATTGCCATATATCTGATGAGTCTTTTTCTTCTAACCAAATTTAAGCCGTGTGTGTGTGTGTGTGTGTGTGTGTGACAATTTTGGCATTTGGCTATTTAGCCATAATTTGTGTTAATACTCTTCTAAAGTCATCTTCGGTCAATAAATTACTTGCAACAAACCTTCCAAGAATATTTATTAAGGTGGATTAAATTCCGCACAGCCATGTGTTAAGAGCAGAGATAGTGGCTAGTATCAACACTGTCTTCATTATACTGCCTTTCTCAAAAAATATATCTCACATCTTTGTCTGCAAAGGAGTCATTGATCTTGAAATTTATTTTTGAACTTGCAATGTGACTGTAACCTCAATTTTGTTGCAGCACATTTCTCCGGCAATGAATTCCCTGCTGTCTTAAATAGATGTCTGTCAGTCACCAAGGCCACCTTTCTTAAAATGCTCTTGATTAGTCAAGCTGGTTTTCACACCTCTTTGCAGGGTTATTAACATCCACACTTTTAATCTTTATTAAGGCCGTTTTTAAAACTATCATTTTAAAATAATAATAACATACATAGAATTTTCCATCAGCCGCCAGGGTTCCAAAATAAAGCTACCTCAAAACATCAGAGTTGCACAGTGAGACTCATATCACATCTATGAGTAAGAATGATGTTTCCCCCAGAGGTCTTCTGGCTGGTCAAGTCACCGTTTGTCTCCCATCCCTTCATAGAATGTTTCATGGTCAGGGGATCAAAAGATAGGTCTGCTGGGGATGAAGAGAAGGCAGGACTGTCTTAATTCTGCCTTTGTTGCTGTTTTCCAGACAGAGGGGATGAAAGTGCATGTTCACGTGAAGCACAGCATGATTTCTTCCATGTGCCCCTCTGCCCCCACCTCTCTATCATTCTCTTTGCAGATGTGGTGCCAAACTCAGAAACATAAAGTACATTTGAGGGTTGTTTTCCATATGCCACTTGCCTCCAGTCCCTCTTGGCTGTCGCTGCCATTTTGATCCCCCCCCAATTCCTCTTCACTCTTTTCTTCCCGACTTTCTGGGTAAGGCAAGAGATGACAGAACAGAACGATGTGAGAGGATGAGAATTCTCTTCTTTATCTGCCTCTCTAGTGACCCATCCTTTGCAATTCCGGGCTTGGAAATAGCTTGAGAAAGCAAGAGGAGATGGAGTGAGAGAAGGCCGGAGGGAGAAGAGGATGAGAGTTCTTCCTTGTCTTCCTTCTCTTGTCTTTTCAAGCTAGAAATAGCTTGGATGGAAACGAGGTAGAGAGAGTTGTTTGCAGAATTCTGTTTTTGCAAGAGTCATGCGGAGGGATAAATGGACTGGCAACTGGCATGTGGTAGGGATGGGGGAGAGGTGCAGTTCAAATTTAAATACAAATCTACCATATAAAATAAAGTGAAACACAGCCACCCTCTGAAATTCAAACTTCTCTGAATTGTGCAATGCAATGGAGTTCTCAATGCAGTTTGCACATAAATGCATATATTAATGAATAACAAACTATATGGGGAAATAACTTTCATTAGTCAAAACTGCATACAAAAATAAGTTTGGAATCATAGAATTGTAGACTTGGAAGGGTGCTTAGAATAAATTTAGTGTATCATAAATTTATTATGATGAATTTATATTAAAATGCTGATGAATTTTCGGATTTATTTTTTTTTAAAGGCAATGCAGATAACTGAAGTTAAGATTGGGGGAAATGACAAACTTGGAGGTCCAAAATCGACATATTTCTCCCTCCATATGTGAGGGTGGGAAAGTGAGTTTTCATAATCAAGTCTGGGCCATAAAAGGGGGGGGGGGAATGTGAGAGTTTGAACTAGAATCTGGTGGTAAAAAGCATGGGAGCTCATAGGTGAATAATCCAAGCACAAGCATGGAGAAAAGTACAGCTTTCAAAAGTAAAAGACACAAAAGACATGTGAAACAGTCTACTGATTGTTGCTTGGTTTTTGTTCAGTTTAAATATGAAAAGTAGTTGTCGGAGGATACAAATCAGATCAGTGAAGGAGTGGGAGGAGGGCTGCTTGGCCATTTTGTCCGGTGGTTTCCTACCCTCAACTTCTTTCCTATCTATATGATAAATGATAAAGGTACTCAAATCTTCCATAGTTTAAAAGCAGCTTGCTGACAGCCATTTTGATTAGCAAAGTAGCATAAGGGGGAAAGGTTAAGTGCTCCTCCCCTTTCCTGCTCCTAATCAAACCTGCAGTCTCACAGTCTCCTGAGAACAGTTTTCCTGCTGAAACAATGAAGGGTCAATGATGTAGTCTATGTTTTTGAGACACCTCAAATATTTTTTTCTAGCATTACCAAAATAATAATAATAATAATTATCCATTCCACTTCATCAAGGCTACATTGCATTCCCCTCTGTAGGAACAAATTTGTCATATGGTGTTTGTTGTTGTCGTCAATTTACCGTTAATTAGCTAACAAGTACCAGCACAAACGAACAGAAGTCAAAGGAAGGCAGAAGAGCTATATTAAACAATAGCTGCTACTATCTCAAAATGTGGAGAGCGTAATAATTTCAGCATCTGAAACTGCTTGATGGGTTTTTTAATTGCAGCATTAAGTGTTTCACTTAAAAAAAAAATCTTCTTAATAAAAAAATTAATGGAAAAAGACCGGCCAGGAACTCTGCTTTAGTTATAAGAACACAAGAATAGCCTGCTAGATCGGGATCCTGTTCTCACAGTGGCATCCAGATAGCCAGTGCTAGATTTAGAGTGGTGCTGCAGGTTCCCCAGCACAGGGTGGCAATCCAAGGAGAGCAAAACTGAGAAGATCTATTTGGGAGGGGCCAATTTTGCCCTGTCCCAGGGTGCCATATTATGTCTAATTTTTATTAAGTTTTTCTGGTTTACATTTTAGAATATTCATTTGAACAACCTTAAAAGATCAATGACTTCCCTTCTTCTGGTGTCGTGGTTAAGAGCGGTGGACTCGTAATCTGGTGAACTGGGTTCGTGTCTCCGCTCCTCCACATGCAGCTGCTGGGTGACCTTGGGCTAGTCAC
The DNA here is from genome assembly GCF_964234715.1 of Podarcis melisellensis. Taxonomy (NCBI): domain Eukaryota; kingdom Metazoa; phylum Chordata; class Lepidosauria; order Squamata; family Lacertidae; genus Podarcis; species Podarcis melisellensis. The sequence continues at coordinate 32,984,073 of NC_138531.1, forward strand.
ACTTCTCTGAAGTCTCACCTCACAGAGTGTTTGTTGTGGAGGAGGAAGGGAAAGGAGAATGTTAGCCGCTTTGAGACTCCTTCGGGTAGTGATAAAGCGGGATATCAAATCCAAACTCCTCCTCTTCTCCTCCTCCTCCTCCCCCTCCCATGGTTCAATTTGCATGCCATAGATCCCTGGATATTTTACACAAACTAGACCATTCAGTAGTAGGACTTGCCAATCAGAAGGTCGGTGGTTCGAATCCCTGCAATGGGGTGAGCTCCCATTGCTTGGTCCCAGCCCCTGCCAACCTAGCAGTTCGAAAGCATGTCCAGGAGGAAGGTAAACAACGTTTCCGTGCGCTGCTCTGGTTCGCCAGAAGTGGCTTAATCATGCTGGCCACATGACCCGGAAGCTGTACGCCGGCTCCCTCGGCCAATAAAGCGAGATGAGCACCGCAACCCCAGAGTCGGTCATGACTGGACCTAATGGTCAGGGGTCCCTTTACCTTTACTTTAGACTATTCAGTATTCCATTTTTACATCCATCAAAATGTACACAATTTTCACCCATATATTCATTCAACATTTTCCAATCTTCTTTAAACGTATGTTCTCCTTGTTCTCTTACTCTATAAGTTAAGTCTGCCAGCTGCGCGTGTTCTATCAATTTAAGTTGCTATTCTTCTTTAGTTGGGACATCACTCATTTTCCGTTTTGAGGCTAACAAAACAAGGGCCGCAGTAGTGGCATACATAAATAGCCTTTTTTGACACCTGGGAATTGCCATTTGAATTATCCTCCAATTATCCTCCATCATGACGTAGCCTTATACTCCATGAATTTCTTTAGTCCTCTTTTAAAGCCATCCAAATTGGTGGCCATCACTGCCTCATACAGGAGCGAGTTCCATATGCGATGCTTGAAAGATAACTTTCTATTGTCTGTCCTGAATTTCCCAAAGTTCAATTTTATTGCATGTTGTTCACATGTTCTAATGTTATAAGAGAGAAACTTTTCTCTACCCACTTTCTACATACCATGCATGATTTTATAGACTTTTATCTTGTTTTATCATGTTTTTACCTGTTCGCATTTTCTCTAAACTAAAAAGTCCAAATGCCATCTAGAGTCCAAATGCCATCTAGAACCACCCTGTGCTCCTCATCCACATATAGCTAGCTTGTTTGTTTATACAGCCATTTCTATCCTACCTTTTCAGCTCTAAGCATGGCCCTTGAGGCACCTTGCGAGTCATATATAAGCAATATTAAAACAATCAATAAATCAAAATCTCAGAGGAGCAGCACAGGAAAAAAGCTTTCTACATCTCCATGCAACTACAAAATATCAGAAGTCAGAATCTAAAGATTCTCTGTCCCTAAGCTATGGTCTTGCTCCTTGATAGACCAGGTTCTCCATCCCTGAATTAGAAAAATGATCAGCAAAGAGGTTTGTTGTTTTATAATAGTCATTCATTCATTTCCTGCCTTTCCCCCTGACTCAAAGTGGCTTAAGGCTAAAACAGAAACACCTAAAAACATAGGGGGAAAGGTGATAATTAAAAGAAAAATTAAACATTGATAAAATATTATTAATATCATTAATAGAATGTTAATATTTAATATATCATAATGCAATACAATATACATGATCCGTTAAAAAAATTAAATAGACCAACAGAAAAAAATGAGTCGCATACCAAGATGAAGTGATATTATAAGAGAGCAGTAATGAAGAAAGGATGTAGATATGGAATGAAGTCCAGTTTCCCTGTTATATTCCACACATCCCATTGTGTTTGCCTAGATTGCAATCCAGAATGCTATGCATCCCTTATTCATTTTGATGGCAATATAAAAGTGCCCTGATTACCCATTTTTTTTAACATCTCACCAATTTAAATGTAAGCACCTCTTAAGCACATTCCTGCTTTTTAATGACTTACTTGCAGATTAAAAACCTCTGGTACCAGTTGGTGGGTACATGTTTTTTAAACTGGGAAAAGCAGTCTAATTTATTTGTCATGGACTGGATAAAATTTCTGAAGAGCCTAACTCGGTAGCTAAGCTACCATAATTAAATCAGAGCAGTTGCAAAGTCTGCCTTCATTTGCATAGTTACAAAGGCAGATAACTTTTCTAGCGAAAGTTAGGGGTTGATGGTGTGGGCGAGTATGCATCTCTTTCTCTAAGATCTTTAGCAAATTGGCTAAGGAAATGTTCGCGCTGCCTGGAACATCAGCTGCTAACAAAGAGCAATTTATAACCCAGCTATCCCCCCCCCCATCTCAAAAAGGAGTAGGACAGTGACAGCTTTTGTAGAAATACCTGCTCTATTGCCAACCACAAGGCTACAGCAATTGATCTTGCAACCCATCTTCCATACTTGCAAGCTTATGTTTGTGACAGTGAAGTCTTAAAGATAGCTAAATTTATGCTCCCGAGGCAGCTTTGGGGACTCAAAGCTAAGTGAACATTGCTCCTGCGGGAAACGAACTGCATCCAAAAGTCCTAAAAGCTGTACTTTGCTGTCCCTTAAGTCTCGACACCAATTCCCTTTCCATGCCAAGTTTCCAATCGCTCTCTTTGAACACACTTTCCAATGTTTTTCTTTCAAAATAGGTTTTCTGGTGTATCCCCAGACTCTGGCATAAATATGTCCCAAGTGTATACTATAAGGTTACCAGATTTTTTTCAATGAATCCGGGGACACTTTTCAACTTCAATGGACTGATTTGTAAATCCGGGGACTGTCCCCGGGAAATGGGGGCGTCTAGTAACCCTAGTATACTAGCCAATTCTAGCCAACAACTTCAGGCACCATTGAAACATGGTGAGTGTGCAAGACCCTCAAGTAGACGCCACTCGTTTGACCTGATCATGGCCTCATCAAATTAGTGGGGCAAAAGTGGGCATTCAAAGGCATTGGGACAATTGACTGCAATGGAATTTAGTCATGAATGAGCTGCTGACCAACAGATGATTTCCAACGCATTCCAATGTTGACTGATCACAATGGATTTGAATGTTTTCCTGGTAGACCTGAACACAGCCCCGCTGAAAAATGTGGAACCGGATGTTTAGGTCCCATTGATTGCAATGACATTGAGTAGCAAGGAACATTCATTGGACTAAGCCTGAAGAATGCCATATTCTATTATTTTTTTGTTTGAAATTTAATTTTTATTTTTGCCACAACCCCAGATGTTTTTTTTTCAGCTCCTGTGCTGCTGATTTGTTTGGGGGTGGCAGTGGAATCTATATAATTTCTTGACTTCATCCATTTTATCGTCCTCTACAGGAGAAAGAGAAGTCAAGAGATTATCACTTCACTTCACGAAGCTATATAGTCAAAATCAGTCCTCTACTTCTGCATAAAAGCTTTAGTTTCCATCGAAAATGTTTCAATGCGAGGGCAAAGGACATTAAATTTCTTTAAAATATATTGACTGAAATACACTGAAAGAAGCTGAGGGAGGTGTGCTGAAGGCATGACCTCAATTTTTACTGTAATGGAAGGGAAGAAAAGGGGATGGGATAAATATCTGTGTTTCCTTGAAAATTGTGCAGCTATTTGCAGCAGGTTAATCTCAGGGGAAATTTGTAATAAAAAAATAATACAAAAATTGTATTTTATACTTAATAGCTCTTTTGCTGCTATAAGGCTACTGTTCCTGTACTTTCTAAATCATAAAAGTTTATACATAATTCTATAGTGACATTTTAATATATATAAAGCTACGACTCACTGTTCCTCATTGGTTAAATAATTTCCCTTGGTTCTCGAAAGCCAGACAAATTCCTCTATCTACAGCAATTGCTGGACACCCTCTTCAATTCATTTTTTATCTTTTAAAAATATTTTTTAAATCTTTTGTCCTTGTTTTGTTTCAAATGTTTAAATGTTGTCCTTTGTTATTATATTGCTTAATTTTCCTGTTGGCTTTTTAGAAACTGCTTTGTGATTTACTCATTTTTTTAAAAAATGAGGAACAGTATACAAATACTTGAATGGATTAAAATTAATAAATGGTTTTAGGTGCAGGATACCTTAAAGACTGTTTTCCAGGATACCTTAATTGACTCATATGTTTGTAGATCCTAATAGAGCCATTGCCCGGTTCTGAATTTTAAAATGTTAGCGACTGAGTTGGGTTAGGATGGGTTTGTGGGTGGGAGGGTTGGAGAGTGCTGATTAATTAACTGATAAGTTTGCCATCTTCTTTTATGGACAGTGGCTCTATGAATTAACAGCTGAGCAACAGGCAGTGCTTTGTTGGGACTGACTTATTCAGCTTCTAATCTCTATCTTGGAACTAAGTCCATAAGTTAGAGGATTGTCCATACCTCTGCATGACTGGGGCTTAGAAAGCATGAGTCGAAGTGGTTTTCCCACTTAGCCCACTTTCTGGGCAAGGGTTGAAGCATTTTTGTCTTTGCCCTGCCACTGTCTCCTGGAAAACCTGCTTGCTAGCTCTAAATTGGAACAAACGGCAACCCCAATTGCTGTTTGTTCTGATTCAGTGCTATATGAGCCAGCTTCTAGGAGCCAAGCCCCCCCCCCCAGCATATATTTTTTTAGGGGTCGGGCCCTCTCAATGTTCAGAGAGCATTCAGCAATGCCCCCTTGCTCCTCACAATGCTGCGCATGCAATGTCAAGAAGTTGCGTCAGGCCCCCTCAGTCAACTTGAGAAGATGGTACCCCTGTTCAGTGTTAAAGATCGGGTTTCCCTGGGGGAAAGCAGTGGGGCAAACAAAAGGGTGGATAAGTCCTTAATCTTGTGACTACAACACCCAGCCTATGATTTTAACAACAAAAAGAATCCTCATCTTTCGCCAATCCCGTGCTATCTGCAGCTTGAGTGGAAGAGTTCTGAACAACTCAAAGGCATACAACCATTTTTGTGACATTTTAGTGGGTTCTTATTCAGGCATTTTCCACCTGTGGATTTTCTTAAGCCTCTTAAACTTAAATAACCCTAGAAAAAGTGGGGAATGTGGAATGTGTGGTGAATAGACAATATTACATGCCCATTGTGTGGCACTGCCACAGAGAATAATTTTTCAGCAGGCTTCATGTGGGGTAGTAACGTATGAATTAGCTCCACGAAGGAGTCGATCAAGTAGATGGAAAACATGGCAGTGGAAGAATGGCAGGATTTTCTCTCATTAACATTTTGACTGGCCACCCACCACACAAACGGCTTTATACTTACTGCAGAAAAGTTGAGATCTCTATCATTTGCCAGCAAGATATCAAAAATGATTGCAAATAAATACATGAAATCCATGAACCCAGCAAGCCTTCCGCAGTTGGCAGGAGCTCCTCAGCGCAGCCTTTGATTGTGAACAAGGCAGAAATATTGCCAGGGTTTTGCTGTGTGTTGTTTACCCAGCATGCCTGCGCAGCCCTCTCACACTCAAAGGAAGGTGAATAATATTTAACAGAACATTTAATTTCAACTGAGTGGAAATGGTCTTGTCTCCATTACACCTGGTGCTCATGTGCATATAATTGTTTTTGGACTGGATGGTGCTGAATTATGGATATAGTAGGAAGGGTAATTATGCATATCGTCAGGGTAATGCCCAATGGGCAAGTACTTGGCGGAGGGGAAATGCTATCTTTCATTATGCATGGTAATAACAAGCCACAATGAAACAGCAAGGTAAAGAAGAATGTCCCAGCCCTTCACAAAAGCATCCCTTGCTTCTTTGTGAACTGTACAAAATATTCAGAGGAAGGGCTGTAGCTCAGTGGTAAAGCATTTGCCTTGGGTGCAAAGGGTCCCAGGTTCAATCCCTGATGAGTCTTGAGTGCAGCTTCTTATGTGCCTATGTAAAATATTGAGGTGCCAGGACAGGATCTGCTAATGACCTGCCATGGATTCAGGGTGGGAATGTGTCCTTCTCTGTAAGGGCAATCCTGTTTGAATGGATCCTCTGTTGGACAGTTGTCTGGACAAAGTGCAGTTAAAGATAAGTAGGGCCGTGAAGGGACCATTAGTGGTTAGCATCTGGAATGAATAAGCACACCAGTCACTAGGTGGCTATCTTCTGCATCATGGTGAGATGTGCTATATTCAATTTACATTATAGTAATTATCTCTACATTTCCATCTTTTTGTACAAATAAGCAGTCTGTATCCTCTGTTTCTGGTGGCATGTAACTACCTACATGGAGTTTAAGGATGGATGGCACCTGTGAACTTCACAGCAAACTGACGACCTTGGAGTAGCTCAAAGACTGGCTCAATGCTGGTAGGGTTAGGTAACTGCTTCCTTCACCCTAGGAGCCCAGTTCTTTCCAGGGCTAAAGATATGCATGAAACCCTATGACTCAGCTACACAGCTGCAAATAAAACATTTTAAATGTGTTGTCAAGTGCAATATACAAACGTGGCACTAGATGGTGACATTGAGCTATGCAAAATTCAAGGTGTTTTTCAAAACTTTAATTTTTTTAAGCATTTTTAAGTGTTTTTTGTGTGTGTAGATTCCACCCTGGAAATAATGGGAAGCCTCCAGAAAGTAGAAGGAACATTATGTGCCAGAGCCATCTAGTCTTTTTCTCTCAGAGACTGGGTTCTGGCTACTACTGCTTCTGTCCATTCGAGCCGATGGGAGAGAGGAGGTGTGCTCATCAAATAGCTTAATGCCAATACTAAGGATGATATCCCACAAGAGATAATGGCAGGCTCTGGACCGTGGCTTGGGTGGAAGGCAGAAAATGGGACCGTTGTGTGTTGCCAAAAGGAAACCAGATAAGGGCTCAGTTCTGCCACCCCTCATACAACCGACTACATAAAAACAGTCTTGTGACTTTGTGTGTATGGATGGCTCTACACTGTTTCCTATTTGCAAAACCTGGAGTTTCATTTTCCAAGCAGTCACAATCTTGGGAATGCTGTTTCATAAAATGGGTTTGTCCACCCGATTGCCACTGAACTGTGAGCCCACAGACTCCTACAGGTGATCATTTAGGGACCAGTGAAGGACGGACCAGGCCAAACCATTAATGGCAAGAGAAAGATGCAATTTTCCACTGAAAATGAAAACAACTTTGAGCCCTAAAATCACTCACTCTTCTAGAAGTTGTGGACACGTTAAAGATTAATTCTTGCTTAACCATGAATCCTTGCTTAACCATGAACAGTAAATTCTCATCTCGGCCGTCTTGCCAATCAGTAAACTGTGAAACTATAAACAGTTTTCATTCACTTGAAAAAAAAGAAAATCTGTGATAACTGTGACTCTGGAACACTGATTGAAAATAAATGAATGCTGCACTCCAAAAACACTTGTAGATTTAAAGAGATCACAGATTAACATGTTGTTGACATCTTTCATGCTGTAATGTTACTTGAGACAATGGATTAAAGGAAGAAAGAATTCATTAGAATGTGGTAATGAATAATTGTGCTGAAAAGAAGGATAATATCATCACCACCACCACCACCATTTTATTTATTTTCCAGAAGGCTAGTGTGTTGGAACAAACACTTTAGAACTTTAAATATTATATATCCGTAAGTTTTAGTGGAATGATGGTGATTTGCTATGAAACAGCAACTGTTATCTGATGGTCTCTGATTGTACTTTTTAATGTGTTTTTAAAATTATACATAGATATTATTGTGAACTGCTTTGATATTTTTATATATTTTATGTGTTATATGTTCTATATATATATTAAAATGAAAATAGAGGCAGAGCTCCACCACTGCACCTGAACCACACCAACCTCCCCGCTACTTCCCCCTCTCCACCCTGGTAAACCCATTTTAGGAAAGCAGCATTGCAGTTCCACCCCACCGGCATGTAACTATGCACACACAGGGCTCTGTATAAATTAGAACCTGTAAGCTGCCTTGAGGTAGGGTATGTATAAACCAGGCATCCCCAGACTCGGCCTTCTAGATGTTTTGGGACTACAAGTCCCATCATCCCTAGCTAAGAGGACCAGGGGTCAGGGATGGTGGGGATTGTAGTCCCAAAACATATGGAGGGCCAAGTTTGGGGATGCCTGGTATAAACAAACAAGCCAACAAATGAATGAATGAATGAATGAATGAATGAATGTCTATACCAGGCTTCCTCAATCTCCAGATGTTTGAGACTACAATTTCCATCATCTCTGACCACTGGTCCTGCTAGCTAGGGATCATGGGAGTTGTAGGCCAAAAACATCTAGAGGGCCGAGGTTGAAGAAGTCTGGTCTATACACTGGTTTCACTTACTTGAGAGACCAGACCAGGTGATTTAGAAATCAAAAATATGGAGACAAATTTGGTTGAGAAGTTCAAAAGCATCCCAAGTGATCTTAGCAATTTTCAGTGGCAACTCTGGTATCACATGAAACTAAAGCTGACCTGGTTCAAAAATTCATCATGACCAGAATAGTAACAACAACAACATTTCTCGAGTCGTATACAATTGATTGCACTGGAGTTATATATAGTCAATAATGTTGAAGAGCCATTAAGGCTGCATATCTATACTCACTTAAAAAGGGAGGAAACATCACCAAGTAGACATGCATTGGGTTGCATTGTAAATCTGCGAAATCCTATACATCTCTACTCAAAAGTAAGTCACATTGAATTCAATGGAGCATAGGATTGCAGCCTAAGGTATTAAAAATTATTCCAAAGTTATATGAAAAGTATGACGCAAATCTAATGCAAAAGTTTAACATTGTAGAATGTTTACCATGCATTTGATAAAAAACTTTTAATTTACAGATGGCTATCCTCAAGAAGAAATGATTTATAGATGGAGAAAAAACTCAGTAGAAGCTGCAGACCAGAAATCCTGGAGACTCTATCAGTTTGACTTCATGGGTCTCAGAAATACCTCTGATATTGTGCAAACATCTGCAGGTAGGTACAATGCAATAACAATGAACTTTCTGGTCTGAAGGTTTAGGGGTTCAGTACAGCCCTTTCCTACATCAATAAATGTGAAACGTGGGTCAATATAACCAGCACAGTATTGAAAAGTGGGCAGCCATTGCCTTTAGTAGTCCACACATTGTTGGACTCAAACTCCCATCATCCATGACCATTGGCCATGACTGCCAGGGCTGATAAGAGTTAGAGTCCAACAGAGTCATGGGTTCCCTTGCCGCGTAATAAGAGAAAATACTTCCCCGGGAAACGATTAACTTACTGAATTTACTGCTACAAGCTGCGGTGATGGCCCTTAGTGCATTTTTTTTTTTAAGAGTTGGGTAAATTAATGGGAGTTTAACCTATCAGCTGCTGTCCAACTTGGAAGCTCAATGAATGAAGCTCCATTTACGGAGATAGTATGCCTTCAACAACCAGATGCTAGGCATGGCAACCATCTTTGTGTCCTATGTGTATGCTTCCAGAGGCATCTGGATGGTTTCTGCTGGAACAGAATCCTGGATTCAATGGACATTGGTCAGACCCAGCAGGACCGTTCAAATGTTTCTATGTTGTCAGCTTGACAGCCCTGGCCATCTGTCACATTGAAGGAGAGAGTTAGGATTCTCATACACAGTCTGTTGCTGTACAGAAACATTTCCTTGCTGACAGTGTCATGCCCAGTTGAATAGCCCAGTCTAATGAGATCTCCTAGCACTAGTCATTGGAACCCAGACACCTGTGGACCGCATCACAATAGGGTCATGGCACCTGCATCAAGATCCAATCCCAGCTCAATAGTTGGCGCACCAATAGACCTTTGCTGACGTATCTAACAACATGCTTTTATGTTCTTATGATGCTTGCCCTCTATGTGCTGTGTGTGAGCTGCATAAGGATGCCTTTATGAGGTTGGCCAGGATAGGGCAAAGCTGAGCCATGTGGTGAGCTGTAGACAAGATGTGTTTAGGGGTTGTTTAGCTACGATCAGGCTCAAAAGGGATTTCCCAGCAGAGCTGGGAATATCACAAACGAACAAAGGAATTCCCAAGGCATTAATGCAAACAACAAATGCTTCAACTGCAGGTCTTTTTCAGAGCATATGCATACAATGCTTTAATATGAAATTTATTATACATGGCAGAGCTTGTATATAAAATTGAAGTGTGGTGGGCTTCACTGCTGCACCCTCCCAGCTTGGCCCCCTGGCCCCTTACCACACCTTACTTTAAGAGGGGCAGGATGATGCACCATCAGCAAAAAAGAAAGAAAAAAGGAAAAGTCTAATGCTGATGTTGGCACTGTCCATTTAAATGTTCTCACAATCCCTCTGGACCCTTGATGTAGTGTCACCCGGGAGTGAGGAAATTAAAATAGCATATGCCAGGCACATCGCTGAGAAGAGGACAGGTCCTATGTGACTGTAGTGATATTTCGGATTAGCAGCAGGTTGATCAGTGGGTCCTCCTGAGAATTCGGTGACAGCAGCAGCACCCACCTTTTCTTGGTAACCCGAAGCAACTCTGGCATTGGGGAAGCCTGCTGAGGAGCCCAGCCTCATCCCACCCTGCCCCACTGACTGCTACTGAGCCTAAGCTGATGGGTAGCAAAAAGTACTTTGCAAATAACTCCTAGGACTTAAACCTAATGTTGTGTAATGAAATATCTGCTGCACTTGGTAGACTGAAAATCCCATTCAAGCTAAGCACCATCTAAAAGTTATAAATGACTCCGAAGTATGTTAGATGGATCAATATGTCACGGCAAGTCCTACAGCCATGCATTGTCAGTAACAGTCTGCTAATTTAATATGAAGTGATGGATTCTTTAAAGATGAAATTAAACAGATCAAGCTTTCCCTATTGGGACACATTGCACAGAAAGAACAAAACACCCATCTGCAAGTCAATGATTTATGGGCTCCCCATCCACATCAATAATGCATCTTTGTGGTTAAAGACCATTTCCTCGCTAAAATGCAATTAACATATTACTAAATCTTGTGATTATATGGTTCAGTTGAAGTGATCATTAACAAATGAAGCCAATATAAAAGCAGCGTTCTAATATTTTGTGAGGAAATTTGAACGCCGGGATGTAAGGATGTGTTTCTGACCTGGAATGTGAGCTCTGTATGTCTGTATCAAGATGGAGGCTAGTGTTTTGAAAGCAGGGGGTATTCTCCTCCTCCCAGTCACTTACAGGCCCTATGTGTTGAGGCCTCTGAAGTAGGGCTGAGGAAGATTCCAGTTTGCTCTGTGTTTGGAGCAAACCTTCCATTCACAGATCAGAACATTGATCTGAATATTAAGCCACATGATCATTGGCTTGAGATTTACTTACAGAATGGTCTGAGGGCTGCCTCTTTCTTTCTTTTAGCTTTTGGAGCAGCACCATAACTGCATTCTAAAACATGTCTTTGAAATTGCTCCCAAGAAGTGATTGCATGCAGAAATGTAAGGGATTGAATTTAAGACAGGAAAATCGAGAAACCTAAATTAACTGATTTGTCCATCTCTAGTGGCTATAACCATCCGTTCTAATGCAGGTAAAATATATGCAACCAATAGCTTCAAGCCTATATGCGAATTAACCCACAAAACTGTGCCTACTATAGCAGCCCAAGTCCCTCTGAAAGCAATTTACTATTTAAAATTTACTTTTAGCTGGACCACTGTCTTTGTTTCTTTTCTTATCTGTGATGTATTTTTAAAATAATTGAAAACAAATGGCTGAGCCTTGTCCCAGCATGAAGAAATCATAGACAATGCCCAAAGAGCAAAGTTGTAAAGTAAAGCTTTAAAAAGCAACGAAGAACATGAATTCTTCTCCTCCACCAGCTATGCAAACCAAGTGGATGTATTTATTCACATTCATGAATTCTGAAATGTTTTCCATGCATATGAAATGACTAGTTCGTTTCAGCTCTACAAAAGAGTTTTATGTGTGAAACTACTAGAATTTATAGATGTAATTTATGGGGGCATGCCCAAATATATGTATGTCTAGTTAGCAGAGAAAAGGAATAATAAGATCACTTGAATAATGCAAGCGTAGGAATGATACCATTTAGGGCACACAGAGTCTCATTTTTTCATCTTGGTGTCCCAAACCAGTTTTTGAACATTAAAAAGTTCTTGTTTGGTTTACTCCTCCCTGCTTTTTTCAAGTTTGCAGACCACATGGCTTTTCTCATAGTTGGACTATTACTGTGGAACATCATATTCTGAACCATTAAAGCACTGCCCCTATTATAAGCAATAGTTTCCATTTAAATGGAAGTACAGGATGTTGTTGTGCGAATTATCACTGCATGGTTTTTGTGATAATCTGTGAAAAATGGCCTAGCTCCTTCCATATCTCAATTTCATAGGAAACTGATTGCTAAAGGAAATTGTGTGCTAAAGGAAATAGACGCTATATGATATTATACATACATACATTTTATTAATACAATTTATATACTGCTTCCTCATCAAAAAGCCTTGAAGTGGTTTATAAGCATACATATATACGCAATATTATTTTTTAAAAAAGGTACTTCTTAATTGGCTTTCATACAGATCTGTCACAAAACCAGACAGCCATATGTGCTAGACTAGAGACATTTATTTTATGAATATTAACTGGTCTCATCTACATACACATGTGCCTGACATATTTCAAAGCCACAGTGGCTCCCACTGAGTCCTGATGGCACATTAGGAAAACTCCTGTCACATGAATGCTCTTAAAAGGATAAACACTCTGGGGATTCTGGGGCTTTCTATATGGCATGATTTGAAAACTACAGCATGTGCCAGTAGCATCTTTGAGGTTAACCTTTTTTAACAGATCCATTTGATGAGTCCAAATTGGTGTTCACGTACATTTAAGTTCTAATCCAAGCAGTTGGCTGAGTTGTAAAATTAAAACTATAGTCCATTTTGCCGCTTTTTTACCCCTAGGGTCCACCCATACCATACATTTAAAGCCCTCTTTTACTACTTTAACAGCTATGGCTTCCCCCAAAGAATCATGGGAGCTATAGTTTGTCAAGGGTGCAATTTGTCAACAGGAGACCTGTTTCCCTCACAGAGCTATAATTTCCATAGCAGTTTTATCAATCCATCTCTATTCTCAGGGAACTCTGAGAGTTGTAGTACAGGCACACACACATACCACTTATGTGGGGGTAATGTTCCTGACCTCCATGCGAATAACTGAAATCCCGTAAGGCAGGGAGCACTCTCTTAAAAAGCCTCCCAGTGCTGGATTTGGTCCCCAGTCTAGACCAAAATATATTGAGTTGAAGCTCTTGGGCTGGGTGGAGTCTGAAGGATGTGTGGGAAAGTGGCTGAGACTGCGCTACTCCGTCCGTCAGCTGTTAGGCGGGGTCGCTGAGCAGCCAAAACAAAGCCCCACTGTGCCTCAGGGCTCCTCCACCACCACTGACATCCATTCCAGGCTCCAGGGAGCATCTCCTTGCAAGCCATGAGGACTCTTCAGCTTTCTCCTGCCTTTTCTGGGTTTGAATTAAATAATTTATTTCCCAGTGTCACGCATATACACAGTCGACCGTGCGTAAGTGCGGGAGGGGGGGGGGGAACACCTGCACTGTGAAGGGAACTAGGGGATCTCTTAACAATCCTCTGCACCCTTAACACACTGCAGTTATGGAGAAAACCATAACTGTTAAAGTGGTGCAAGAGTGCTTTAAATGGAAGGCCCAGTCCTAGTTGGAGCACTGAAAATTTTCACTGCAAATTAAACAGAAGACATAGTGAACTTAATTCATACCTTTCTACCAAGAAGTAAGACAGTATCACTTGATTGCATACATTTCTAAGGTTTTCCACAAAGACCTTCCACAAGTCCAGTATCTCATTTAGGAGCTGCGAATGAACTTGGAAGTAAGGGTTAGTGCATAGAACAGTGACCATCATGCTTTTGAGGACACTCAGCAATGTTGTTCTAAAACAGGGGTGGGAAACCTGAGAGAAACCAGATGTTGCTGGGCTCCACCTCCCATCAGCCCCAGTCACCATGGTCAATGATCAGGGACTTTAAACCATATTGGCTGCAGCAGTCAGTAAAACTTCATAATTTTATTATTGAATGACCCAAGTGAGACTCATTGGAAATACAAGACCAGTTGTTTATTGCCAACTGCGCATATGGGGCTAAAGCCTCAAGCCCTACTGTTCATCTACTCTACATTTCATTTACTCTACAAATATCTGAATTAATGTTATTGAATTCACAGTAGGATTTTTCAAAGTTCTCCTAGATCAGCTGTAAAGCCCTTGCTGAGAAATCAATTTGAATTTATATATTTTTTATAAAAAAAAACAACTTCCATCCGTTTAAACTCGTACGCATGGGTTTATCTCTCCCCAAGGGAAATCCAGTTGGAAGTGAAAAATGACTCCTTGTGCAAATATTCTCTATTGAAGCTTTATTGAGCACGAGTGCTCTGTAACAGGGTGTTACCTATCGCATTAGGCATGACAGGTAGTTTCTGCCTAGACACAGTTCCAGAAGACTGGGACAATGTAAACTTTGTCTAAATGGAGGACTGCTAGAGAGGTCCCACTGCAAGACATGGAAATGATAGAGCAGCCTACTGCAAATAAAACACTTTTCAGCTGCTGCAGTCTTCAGAGGGAAGGTAAAGAGAACTGCTCTGAAATGCACAGGATCCCAGATTTCTTTGCTTTTTTTTATTTACTACATTTACCTTCTGGGTTTCCTCCAAGGAAGTCATGGTGGCCTACATGGCTCTGCTCCCCATTCTAACGTCACAACAACCCTGGGAGATAGTTTAGGCTGAGAGATGGTGTCTTGCCAAAGGCCACTCAACCTTCACAACCATGTGGGGATTTGAACTTTGGGTTCTCAAGTCCTAAACTGAGAACCTAAGCACTACCATGATGGCTCTCCTATCTAAATGAAGGGATAAGCTCTTTTAAAAATACAGCACTAAATTAATGTTATATTTCCCTATTTCTTATCAGGTAAAGCAAACTCACCAATTAGGGGAAATACTGAGGGAGGAAATCCTCTGGTCGGCGGATTTAGCAGGGCTCCTAGTAGATCCCACAGCCCTTAGCCAGCGGTACTCAAGTATATGATTGTGCCCTCGATCAGGTCTCTATTTCACTGTCATAAGTAGCGAAACCATTGATACCATCTCCTGTAAGAAACATATCAAATAGTAGTTGGTGGTCAGAACTAATGATCATTTTAATCTTGCCATTTTTTCCAGTTTTGTTAAATGTAGCAAATCTCACCTTAATTTGCATTCTTATTAAAATTGTAATTCTCTACAATGTCTTATTTCTACATTGATATGTTTCTCATTCTTGGTGTCTTTTCTATAGAGGAATGTGCAATAAAAATGTAAATATGGAAGCATTTTAATCTATTAAGAAAAACTACAGTCTCTGAAAAATAATAATATTAAATACTAAAATTTACTAAAACATATGATTAAAGTAGCTGCATCGCGCATGTGTGTGTGTTTCCCTACAATGTGATTTCTTCCATCTCACAAAGTAAATGCCTATTGAAGTTACACATACCTAGCCAGAGTTGTTCTAAGGAGAATTGGGGGGGGGGGTAGCAAAGCCTATACTAAAATGGAGGGTTGAGGAAGGGTCAGTTGTGGAGGGGAGTGAGAAATGTCCCTATTTTCATCTGAGGAAGGTACATCTATGAACTTTCTCTCTGTGCCTGCCCACCATCACTTCCTGGAATCTCGAGCTATTTTCTTACACCTGACTCCTGATCCCCATTTCACCATTTTGTTTCAACTGTGCTGAGAAACTACAAAAAGCAAACAAAACAAGTTTTGGCTTGGGCCAAAGTGTGGGCCCATTTTCAGCAGCTTAAATGTACCACAAAAATGTCTCGCTGCTGAAATGCACCACCCAAGCTCCCATAAAAGGAAATTATTGTTTTGTTGTGGGTATTTTCATAAAAGCAAGAATGATAAAGTAAAATTATTAACCATCATGCAATATGATCATTGAACTTTTACATGCTATGACTGATCTGTCTCAAACAGATGACCTCAAACCTGAATGCCCTCATTATCCCTCCAAAGTAGCATTTCTGAATAAATTGGTTAGCTGTATTTGCAGGGAGAAATAGGTCATCTAGATGAGTAAACATTCAAGCAGCATAATCCAAAAAGGGGAGAGAAAAGGGAGGGGGAAAACCACTTAATTTTAGTAATATTAGATGTGGAAGGAAAACCAAACTCTAAAACTCAATCGGGAATCAAAGGTCCATTGTGCTAGGAATTGTACACAATATATATAATAACCCTTGCCTCTGAGTTTGGAATATAATTAAAGTAATATATGAAATATAATTCTGCTCCAGGCAACATTTTTATTCACTTGTTAAAGATTTGGACCATGATAATTTTCAAATAAATCTTGTAACTGTTTCAAATCACTGAAAAACAAATTAGAAAGATGTTCCTGTGAAGTATATTCCAATGAAGGGCAAAGTCTCACACTGACAGAGACCGGAATCTTTCTGTGACATTAGGTCATTCATATGATAGCATCATTCTTGGATTGAAAGGACTAATTATACTGTAATGTCACCACTGGAGATTATTCATACTCATTTGATGAATCAGAATGTAAACAGTTTGTGTAACTTTGTGTGCTAGATGGGTTGCTGCATTTCAATCATAGTTGTGGATGGTGGTAATGTTGGCATGTGGAATCTGGTGGAATCTGGCTTGAAAAAAGAACCCTGTTTTCTCAATCCTCATCAGTTGCCAGTATTTTGTGGAATGTAACAAATCTACTTGAAAAAAGAAACACACTTTTGAAGTTCGGCAAGTGACAGGAAAATGCTCTGAAATGTACAGAATGAACAAACGATTAGTGAGAAATTTGCAAACACCCTGCAAACAGTTAGGATGAATGCTCATTGTCATATAACCTCCCCACAAACCATTCAGAATGAACCAGGCAGAGGGCCTTCTCGGTAGTGACACCCACCCCGTGGAACGCCCTCTCATCAGATGTCAAGGAAATAAACTACTACTTGACAAGACATCTGAAGGCAGCCCTGTTTAGGGAAGTTTTTAATGCTTGACATTTTATCGCATTATTATTACTCTGTTGGGAGCCGCCCAGAGTGGCTGGGGAAACCCAGCCAAATGGGTGGGGTATAAATAATAAATGATGATGATGATGATGCTCAGCCAAGTCTGGCTGCAATCTTAGCTCTGTGTAAGTTTTGTGCAAGCAAATGAAGATGAATGTTTAATAAACAGGCTATCTGGAGGACCCCTTTCTTAAGTTCCTGGGGTCTTTCTATTGGTTCTCTGTTACCTCTCTATCAGTGCTGACACTCTTTCAGTCCCCATCCACACTATCTCCTCTGTTTCCACATGGTAGTGAATTTCCATAGCTTCCATTCCATATTTTTGCCCTCTCTACAGCTCCTGTATCATACTTTTCAGTAAGGCCACTAAGTAATACAATAACAGGAGACTAAAACTGCAACCTAACCTGATACATGTCCACACAAACACCTCTTCACGTTGTCTATGATGTGGGTTCTTCCTGGTTTTTCATCATGTATCAATCCAAAATGGCCAAGACTTTCTAGAAAAAGCTCAACAAGGCCTGAATGGATGCTGCATGGATTTATAAAGCTGACCAGTCCAACTCTGAAAAAACAGAGAGATGCTGACACATACCAACTTGAATTATGCACCACAACCCCATTAGATTGCAAAAGCAAACCAAAAATGAGGGTGTGCTTGAGAGATCTGTCAGTTTTCATTTGACATCCATCCATATTGTTGTCCCCATCTTTGTCAAGAAACCAACGAAAGCCAGGATTAAATATTGATGGGAAAACAAACTTACTTATATTACAAGTGACTCTTCAAGGATGCAAGCCCAAGCACTTCAAAGGCTCAGCTCCATCAATTTCTACTTATTTCTTGCTACCTTTTGCTATTAGGCGCTGACCCTAGCATCTGAGGAATACATTTTACAGTATGCAGGAATACAATATGGCCTTGATGATGCTGTCAGTTAACCATTGCTGCCACAAAGATCCTTGCTGAAAAAGCCAAGGGAAGGATGGAGGTGTAGCCCACAATGCTTTGCTCCTCAGTAATCTCTGTTCATGTGGACTATAGTAGTAAAATTTTGCCTTAGCTGTTACTGTGAGATGCAGAAATGAGCAGCCAACAGAGGCAGATCAGTGAGAAAACTACTTATCAACATGATGTGCTATCATTCCAATATATCACCAAAAGATACATGTTAAACCTGCAAAATAAAATGAGTGGTGGCTGTGTTTTCAATTTTCTTATTGTTATTTACATATATTTATTTATAGCACAACAAAGTATAATAGCAGATGCCGTGTAAAATCAAAGTAGAAAGAGCTAACTAGAACCAAACATATAGGAGCAAATTTCCATACCAAAGCTGAACATAAAAAATTATCTTCATAAACTTCCAAGTAACACAGATGAGTTTCCATTATCCTAAATCTTATTGCTCCAGAAAGTTATTTATTACTTAAGACTCCATTTCTCAAAAAATACACCATCTTGTTGTCTGCGCTATGTCCCAGATTTTAGTTATCCATTCTCTGTTTGTTTGTTTTAAAAGGGGAAGTTTTGATGAAAAGCAAGACCTATATATATTAGGGATGTGTGCCAGGATTGAGCCAAACGGAGTCTATTTGGACGAACTCAGGCATCAGGCAAGTTGCATACAGACAGCCACGGATAAGTCAAGTTGGATGTGGCTGTGTGGACATGAATCAGTAAACCAAATGCTAAGTAAGGAAAAATGATGGCATAAGAGAAGATTCTTGCTAGACAGAGTAACACAGAGATATGGTGGTCATCTATTGGGTTTAATAAAGGGACATAGAACTTGTAATCCATCAAGTAAAAAACAGGTCACCACTCACTAAAGATGATCCACCAGAGTTCTGTCAATGAATCTTCTGGAATTTGGCGTTTGCCTGGAGCTGCAAAACAGATGCATCATCAAGCCCCCTGCAAGCCATTGGGCTACAAGTCCTCTTGGTGGATTTCAATAGTCATTGCCTATTAGAGACTTCCACCATGAAGCATTTAGCTCAATCTCTCTGAGCAATCTCATCAGAAAATCAAACCATTATAAAAAGTTATTGGTTTTCCTTATCAATCCAGAATTAGCAAAGTGATCTCATGGAGCCATTGTGGTGAGACAGTGAAGGAAAGCTTTGTTGCTGAAACATATGTCTTACCTGTCTTTCTATCTCTTTTTAAATATAGGACTTCATTTTTCTTTCCTGTCAGTGAGCCCCCTTTAGAAGGACCAATTTTACTGGAAGACTGAGTTAGTCGACTTTGTGCATCCGTAGCTTTCTCTTAATGGAAAGCTGCTTAATAAATCCTCTTCAGCAAATCAGGTTGATGCGCACTGCACATGTTTGCATGGTAACTATCTGCATTTCCTTAAGGTTCAATTTAAACACCTTGCAAATTTGTAAGAGGTAATGAAAGCCAGATTTCAGAGAGGTAATTTTGTGAAAAGTGATTTTAAAAAATATATGTCCTCCTCATCTAACCTTTATCTCATGACTTCCAAAGCATAGTAATATATTGTATATGCATTAGAGTTCATTTGAGAAACAATATGCCAGTATATTTCCTTTACCTATACTTTTATTTATACTTACGCACCACTCAAGTTAAGGTAAGTACTCATAAGTTTTATACATAACTGCATGGAGGTGTAATTCACAATAGCTACAATCCAGCCATTTTGGAATGCTAATGAAGAGGCAGCATCTGTGAAATGAATTGTGTCAGGGGATGCATTTGTGTGTAGAACATGGAGTGTGGGACCTGTGGTGCACCAGACATTGTTGGACTCCAACTTACATAAGCCCTGGCCAGTATGATCAGTGGTCAGAGCCATTGTTCAAAAAACCAAGAACTGCCTACCTGTATCCTGAAATTGTAATTTATGCTAGCCTGATGCCGGAATTCCTCCAAATATACCCCATTCAGCTCAAGCCTGGCACACATCCCTAATATATATAGGTCTTGCTTTCCATCAAAACTTCCCCTTTTAAAACAAGCAAACAGAGAATGGTTAACTAAAATCTGGGTCATAGTATACATGGTTAAGCTTACATATATGGTGAGAACCAGAAAGTGCAGACAACAAGAAAGTGTTGTTGTTTTTTTGAGAAATGGAGTCTTAAGTAATAAGTAACCTTCCAGAGCAATAAGATTCAGGATAATGGAAACTTATTGTGTTATCAGGCTATCCTGCTAACCTGTTTACAGTGACTTTTAAAATAGTCTACAAATATTTTCTAATTTTCCTTATAAATTCTATCATCTGGTCAGACCTGCTAACTCTGCATACTCCAACATCTTAAGAAGCCATTCCTCCTTCTCCAGTACTCTGTTCGTTTTCCATTTGGGGGCAAGTAACATCCCAGCTGCCGCAGTCGCATACAGAAAAAGATTCTTCTGACTCTTAGGGACCCTCAGTGGGTTATCAGGGTGAGAGAAGCCAGCCCTGCAGGGCCCCTAAACTGAGCCTAGGATGTGTCATGGCCCATCTTTCCCCCTTGGCCCCTTAGGGATTCCCCGTTTACTATGTTGATCCTGCCCAATGTCATTTTCGTCATGATGCACGAGTCCCAACACCACCTAACAAAAGTCAGCCTTAAATCACTATGGAAAAGGCAAACAACATAAGAACAACAATATACAAACAACTATAACCACCAAGGGGCCAATTAAGGTTAGGGGGGATTCTTTCTGACCCTATCAACCAGTAATCCAAATAAACCAGTATAACATGGAAGGTGGGCAAAAAGCTCACTAGGGGCAAAATAATAATAATAATAATAATAATAATAATAATAATAATAATAATAATAATAATAATTTATACCTCACCCTCCCTGGCCAGAGCCGGGCTCAGGGCGGCTAACAGTGAAATTACAATAAAAAATAAAAATAAAACCAATTTAAAATACAGGTTAAAATCTAATTTAAAATGCAGCCTCGTTTTAATAGTAGCCCATAGATCAAAACCATAAGTGGGGGGAACATAAGGGTCAGACTGAGTCCAAACCAAAGGTCAGGCGGAACAGCTCTGTCTTGCAGGCCCTGCAGAAAGATGTCAAGTCCCTCAGGGCCCTAGTCTCTTGTGACAGAGTGTTCCACCAAGTCAGGGCCAGTACTGAAAATGCCCTGGCCCTGGTTGAGACCAATCTAACCACCTTGCGACTTGGGACCTCCAAGGTGTTGTCATTTGTGGACCTTAAGGTCCTCTGCGGGGCATACCAGGAGAGGCGGTCCTGTAGGTACATGGGTCCTAGGCTGCATAGGGCTTCAAAAGTCAAAACCAGCACCTTAAACCTGACCCTATACTCCACCGGGAGCCAGTGCAGTTGGTAAAGCACTGGATGAATGTGATCCCGCGGCAAGGACGCCGTAGGGAGCCTCGCTGCGGCATTCTGCACCCGCTGGAGTTTCTGGGTCAGCTTCAAGGGCAGCCCTGCGTAGAGCGAGTCACGATAATCAAGCCTGGAGGTGACCGTCGCATGGATCACTGCGGCCAGATCAGGGTGAGTAAGGTAAGGGACCAACTGCCCCCAGACACATGTGAGCAAGGTCTTTTATTGTCTTGGCAAGCAGGCAAAATCTCGTGGGACACCAACACCCTGTAAGAGATCACAGTGGGAAACAAACATGTCTCCTCCATCATTCTCTGGTCCCAATCACAGCAGGCAAAGCCACCCCACACACAGAGGCACCCAGAGCGAGGCTACTCAATAAACAGCCTCAGAAGAAAGCTGCTAACTTATGACAGGCTTTCCTTGCATTTTTTATTTCTAAGTAAGGTTGTTTCCCTCTGCCTCATGTGGCGTTTAACTATTCAAAGGAAGTGCTATATTGGGAACCACCTCTTCATCCTTAAAGTATTAATATTTCAATAAGTGTAAATATTACAGCCAAAGAACAACTGGGACCTTTAAAGACATTTCAGAGACACTGTTCCCAAGCTCAGCACTCTCTTTCAACTTAAAAGGTGAAAGACGTTTGACTACGTACAGGAAAAAAACAGACGGCCGCTTTTGAAACCTTAGACGGTGTCATTCAAGAAAACATTGACATTTTCCTTGAGCCTGTGGAAATGCTAGTGCCCTCCTAAAGAAATGAAAGATTACTGCCTGCAGAAGAACAAATAGCATCAAATGTAAATTACTTGATACTGACTCATATCATATAAACATCATCTAGCTCCAAGTACAACTTCAGTTCTAAATGTCACATTTTTCTTCCTAATATTATTGCCCAGGGGAAACGGCAGTTCTAAAAATAACCCGCAAATATTTAAAGACAGAAACATTTCAATTCTGGTGTCTAATTTGGAGAGCAATTCCATCCTTTGAAAGCCGCTGTAAATATTTCATCCACTTTTCAGTCATTAAACTTCTTTAACTGAGGTAAGAGGTCCAGTTCAGCCTGTATATTCTGACCATTTGGTTAGAAGTAAAGAAGCAGTTGTAATAAAATTAGAATCATTTATAAAGTTATAATAAAAGGAGGTGCAATATCTTTTTTCCATGAAAACAATCCATCATATGCTCATTTAAAACAATTTGTGGGATATCTGTAGCTGCAAATGCAAAAGAGGCCACTTTTTTCTCCAATATATTTTTCTCCCTTTTGGCTAACAGATACTTACTTTTTTGCTGGTTTGACCATCAAATCTGCTTAGCAAGGAGATATTCCAAATACTGAGATCTCAGAATGAAGCCTATTCTGGAGAACTACATAAAATGCCATTTACCTCCTCCTTTGCCTTTTCTTCAGAAAGCTGAAGATGCTCCCATCAACCATTTGTTTCAGAGAGTGGGGAAGAATCCCCAAATAGCAATAAGAGCTAACATGTTGAATTATCCAACTGCCCATTCTCCAAAATTGTTTTCAGGTTACCAGAAAAATAAGAAAGAAAAAAGTGCTCTGTAAGTGTGTGTGTCCTTTAACAAGTGATGGCCAATTAGTCTTATTTCAAATAGTTCTTGAGTGCAACCCACAAACATCTCAAGTTCACATGGATGAGGAGAGAGAGAGAATGCATATAACTGAAATGATATTTTCCTAGGCCAATAGAGTGTGAAGGATTCTCATTGCTTAAATTAAGAATAACACCATTTATACAACAATTAAAATAGGAGGGGAGACCACCAGATATAGCCCCGTTCAATTATGCTTTGTTGACTAATCTGTAGAAGCCAGTCTTCATTTAACAAAAACAACAATTAGCAGTAGCTTAAAGTGCTTTGATTAATCTAGTGCTCTTTAATCAACAGTATAGAGAAGAATTTAGCCTACACTCTTCCTTGATGGAACCAATTTATAGAGCCTTCAGGGTCTCAAAGTCTGCATATTCACTGCCCTTCTTAAAGCAGGAAGGTTTGCAAAAGATTACCTGAAATAAAAAACAGTTATCTGGAATCAAGAATTCTGACATAATCCTTGCTTTGTTGTTTATCTATTTATATTTCATTTATTTAGCTTATGTACCACCCTTCATCTGAAGATTACTGGGAGGTTTACAGTATATTTTTTGCCGCCGTCAAAACCTTTTAGCCTCTAAGGAAGGAAAATGACTTTGCCATTAATACAAATTAGGCTGACAGCACATTGATAGCTAGGTTGGTCTTTTCATCTCCTTTCTTAAAGATGATGACCATGATCTTCCTATTCCCACCCTATGGTATATTTCCAGAGTAATTTATAAAGTCAAAATGTTCAGCATTCATAGGGAGCCACCAGTCTCCAGATGATCGTTGAATAATTCAGTGGGAATACTATCTTCCTCCACCTCCAGGCTCTTATTGTATGCTAAAGATTCCAGAAATTTAACAAGCTTCTTCTCTGAAATCCACTGCTAGAAGTCAAGTAAGTCTACTAGATCCTCATTAAAATCCAGGACATTCCTTAAAGCTTTGAAAATGTTTTCTCCAGACGCAATTAGACTCTTGTTCCTCATCTCCATGACTGATGATCTGATAAAGCTCTACAGCCTAGTGCTATTTCTTTCAGTTTCTTTTCAGATATGCATTTAGGTTATTGCAAGTTTTAAATCATCTTTCCTTCTATTGAAGCTTCTTCAGCTTCCTCTAAATCGGAAGGTGTAATCTCCTTAAGGCTTCTTCAACTGATCTTTTAGCAGTCTTACACTTTTGGCTAAACCATTTAGTACCCTTTCTCAAAAGATCTAGAAGTATGATAATAGCCACAGGCAAAGATTTGCCCTGTATTAAAAAATCATTGGGATAAATTAGTAAGATTTACAGAAGCATTAAGGTCCTAACAACAAAAGTTATGGGTAGGTTCCTTCATCCTGCTGACTGACATTTGACCTGAAGCTCCATAGTTAATTTGCCAACCCACCCGTAACCTTTCTTTCTTTTGTTGGTTCTTTCATTCTTTTGTACATGGTTCGAAGCAAAAAGGAGAACAAACAAATCAATCTGGTATTCAAAATTGGCACCATAAAATTAACTTTAATAAGTGGATGACTGCCACTTTCAATAGCAGAATCTCAAATCAGAATGTTGGAGATATAAATTAATATAACCAAATGTGAAATTAACAGATTGGCAAAGCGGTCTTGACTGATGAATCAAAGCTTAGGCTGTCCTCACCCACTCTCATAGGTGATTGTCAAAGTGTTGTCAAAGTTGATAGTAACATGCAAATGTTCATAGGAACTATCTGCACAATACCAAATACTGAAGGTGCAGACCCAGCCTACAACCCATTTCTGCAGCTACCCTGTTTCCCCAAAAATAAGACAGTATCATATATTAATTTTTGCTCCCAAAGATGCACTAGGTCTTATATTCAGGGGATGTCTTATTTTTCCATGAAGAAGAATACAGTACACATTTATTGTCTAATTGTGAGTCAGCCAGACTCCGTCAGGGCAGAGTTTGTCCTGGCAGCGGCGCGGGCTCTCTGATTTTAAACCTCACACTGCCTGAACAGCTCTGGCTGCACTGCGGCCAATCAGTGAGCTGGGTGGTGGCACCCACTGCTATAGTCCAGAGGAGTCAGACGCCTTACAGTAGCTTTGGGGGCCTTATATTCTGGGGAGGCCTTATTATCGGGGAGGTCTTATTTTCAAGGGATGCCTTATATTACAGCGAGAGGCAAAACTGGAAGTAGGTCTTATTTTCAGGGGATGTCTTACTTTCGGGGAAAGACGGTATGTTAGTGGACCTGATTCATGATCCAGTTTGGGTTAGTTTAGGTGGTCCCTTAATATCAACAAGTCCGCTCACCCTCTTTGGTGGGCATCATTGTGGGCTGGCATTCCCCTGTGTGTTGGGATCCGATGTGAAAAGTAGCCTGTTTCCCAGGCAGGAAAGAAAGCCTCTGGGTCCAGCTTGCTGCCAGGATCATTAGTCCCACCCACTTGCCTAATCAGCGAATTATGAGCCGGCATGGGCCATGGAAGGGCAGGCTTAGCCTGCTCCTCCAGTATATAACATAACCTCCTGGCTTTCTCTGCAGCCACTTTTTGCTGGGTCTACCCAATGCCTATGCCAAACAGGGCCACAGGTTCCCTATCCCTCTTAGATGTTGTGTGTGTAATGGATGTGTGTGTGTGTGTGTGTGTGTGTGTGTGTGTGTGTGTGTGTGTATTTAAGGTGAAATATTCATACTCCTAAGTACAAACTTGGGATCTACTTGGAGTTCAAATATGTGATAGGTTTAGCACTTCAACCAATGTAGTAAACCTGTACTTAAATGATAATTCTCTACAGTTTCAGGACAGTGGGAGGCCTTTTTAAGAAACACTTTTCCTCAGAGTGTGTGTTTATAGCCTTTTGCGGAAGCCATCAAAAGATGAGGTGCCTTTCTTTAAGGAAGTTGAGTTTGAGCTAAATGGGAAGCAGCTACAAGCACAAGAGGTTGCCAGCATGAAAATTGCAGCCCATTGTATAAAAGGAATGAAATAAGCAGTTATGTCAGAGAAAGGCTGAACAGAAGGAGAATGTGCTTGTAAAAGGAAATGAGGAAAAAAGGAAGATCGCCTTAGATACAATTGCCACTTGAGGCTCTCCTCCTTGAATCAATTTAACTATTTACTGACAATGAAAACATGGAATAGGAAGGGTCATCAGAGGTCATCTTGACCAGCCCCTTGTCAATTCAGGAAAGCCTTTACTGAAACATCCCAAATAGGCTCAGCCTCTGCTTAAAAACCTTATCTTTACCATCCTTTTCCTATATCGCATCACAATAAAACACTGTCCCCCCACACACAAAAGTTATTTACTCTCTTCCTAGCCTACTTCTTAGCCATAGCAACTTCCAATGTGATTTACAAGGAAAGTCGGGTTAAACAAGTCACAATTCAATCAATTAAAGTCTAATAACTAATTGGAAGGGACGCAGGTGGCGCTGTGGGTTAAAGCCTCAGCGCCTAGGACTTGCCGATCGAAAGGTCGGCGGTTCGAATCCCTGCGGCGGGGTGCGCTCCCGCTGCTCGGTTCCAGCGCCTGCCAACCTAGCATTTCAAAAGCACCTCCGGGTGCAAGTAGATAAATAGGGACCGCTTACCAGCGGGAAGGTAAACGGCGTTTCCGTGTGCGGCTCTGGCTCGCCAGAGCAGCGATGTCACGCTGGCCACGTGACCCGGAAGTGTCTTCGGACAGCGCTGGCCCCTGGCCTCTTAAGTGAGATGGGCGCACAACCCCAGAGTCTGTCAAGACTGGCCCGTACGGGCAGGGGTACCTTTACCTTTACCTTTAACTAATTGGAAAGCTACTTTTTGCATACTTTTGTCTGGAAAGAGGCTGTGTCTGTAGAAACTCCAGTGCAAAGACGTTCCAAAAAACAGGAACCAGTACAGAAAATGCATGGTTCTCCAGGTGTTCAGACAGAGGATAACCAACTGGAAAATGGGTATGGTACACCTGTTGATGAAGGTGCTACTGGACAATTTTTTTAATTTTTTGATTTATTTCAAAAGAGCTAGTTGACATTCTTCTTGGAGCCACCTAATCTTTTTTTCTAGTTAACATTATTCACTTGCTCTCTTTGCTCACCTTTCCTTATTTGTCAAACACTTGCCTCTTTCCTGATCCCACGTACATCTCATTCAAATCCTGCTACAAAGTCTTTCAGCCATGTAATTGCATCCTCTCTGAATATGGTAGTCTTATTAAGAGTTGACTTAATTTTATTTATAAGTTTCTTCAAAGCTGGGAACATGATCCCTTAATAAAAGGCACATTTTTATCAGCCAAGTCATTTCCTGTGTTGTTTCTTTTTTGTTGTAATGTTATCTCTATGTATTACTGTGATCAATAACGTGCTAAAAATGAAGAGAAGTGGTAAGAAGCCTGGGGCCACATTACATTTTTCAAATAATACATTATTTAAATTTGTAAGCCTAAACAAAATTCCTCCCTTTC